>NC_134825.1:56742549-57049638 GCF_004210375.1 Tachypleus tridentatus
CACGGCTGAAAGGGCGAGCATATTTGGTGGGACGGGGATTCGAACTCGCGACCCTCAGATTACGAGTCGAGCGTCCTAACCACGTGACCATGCTGGGCCTAAAAGTGAGCAAGAACTATAAACTGTTTCTTGTTCATGAAGTTTCGAGTTACATTCGAATGTGCTGTTCTAGAAATCAACATAACAAGATGTACATAACGTCTATTTTTGTTGTTATTGTTTATTTACATAATTTGCATGCATTTCACTTAGTTAATTATTAAACAGTTTCGACTCGATACTTTTAAAATTCCAATTAACATAAAGATTTAACGTCATTATCAATAATATACGTACAAGACTACACTTCAAACATTAATACTGTAGAATGTCTGAAAAATAAGAGAATATTATTATATAGGCCATCAGTTCATCTCAGATTGAGCTTTATGTATGCTGAAAATAACGAATTTCCGGCTCATGTATTTCACTTTCAAAGTTATTTTAACTAATTTTTAATGGAAATACATTTTAAAGAAACTCGCCACGAAAATGAAGTAGCATAGTATTAATACAAACTAAACTTATGAAACGGTATACCGTACAATATTACGTATACATTACGGATGTATGATTCTGTATAGAAGGACAGTGATGGTACATTATTGTTTGCTTAAACATTATAAGAATAATATATACTACTTACTTACCATTATTATTGTTGTTGTCATAAAATTACTTCATTAAGGAATTTAAAAACAATCTTTAAGCCTGTGATATTATCCCTAAACTTTTGCATTATGTTCCTTGGAAGGTATTCGAATAATCGAGACTGGAGAACTAATAGTATTAAGTAAATAATCACATCGTGCCCCAAAAAAATTCGTTTTCTTTAAACGTTAAAATACTTTTAAATGTTTATGCAATTATATTTCCGTGCCTAAGCTAATTTATATTATTAATCTGTTTAACTTATCGTGTACTCAGCATAATTACAATAAATGCTGGCATGTTTCACATATTTTATAAAGGTATATATATATATATATATTATAAAATTATGATATTTAGTAACTATATGTGTATAGACGAGGAACTTTCATGTGCTAAAATGTCTGCTTTTGAGAAAAAAAAAAGTAAAAGACAGAAATGCAAAGAGACATTTAAAAGTAAGATTTAACGAGATTGTTTCGTGTTTCTATCTAGTGATTTATTAATTAGTACATACTCTCATTAAAATGAACAAGTATTTACATATAATGTAAATTTTGTAGAAGTTTTGAATAATTAATTAATTATTATTTGTTATGACGGCACAATCATGAGTCATTTCATCTGAAGGATTTCATTTTTTATCATTTCCTAGTCTCTTCATAACGTTGCCTTAAATCCCTTATGATCTCCCTATTGAAGAAAGCACAAAAAATGCAGTGTTGGAGATACAAAAATATTAGATACGTGAAGCTGCTTACTGATATATAACCTTTAAAGAAAAAGAGACATTGGTGTGAAACGCTTCTACTTAAACACCTGGACTATTTAAATCAGCCTGGTTAACAGAGCGTAGTAATTACATACGCTCTTCAGTTCCATATCCATGTATAAAGACAGCTATCTATGTGTTGTATGATGTCTAGTTTGTTGAAAAATGTTGCATGACATCACCAGGTGACTAGGCTCTCACAACTTTCCAAGAACTATCTATACAATCTTCAGACCGTTTGTACGTATGTCTATATTATTTAGCTATAATTTCAATAAATGAGCCCATCAGAATTGCTATTAATTCAACTTGCGAAAGCTGAGGAAATTATCTTAATTTTGGCTTATTGTTATTTAATACGAAATACCAATACATTGAATAGCAAGGAAAAGAAAACAGCGAAGATAATTTTTTTTATAAATATAAAAAAGTCATCTTTTGAAAAAAGCTCCGAGCGTGAGCCCAGGAAATCTCATTAAACACAAAGGTGCTTTAATTATGAGAAAGAATTTTTTAATATAATTAATATGAAAGAAAAACGAAAATAAGAAATATAAAGTTTGAAATAAAAAGATAGTTTTAATACTACAAAAACTACCATCACATGTGTTCAGTAACGTCTGCTATTAACCAGTAAAAGTATGTTATCATGTACGTGTTCCGCTCTGGGACAGAGGTGATTCAGTAAGTCTACGGATGTACTACGCTAAAATCAGGGGTTAGATTCCCCTTGGTGGACACAACAGATAAGTCGCTGTGGCTTTGCTATAAGAAAAACACTTATGTATGTAGCCTTAGATTAGGTGCAAAGACGATTATAAAGTGTTTCTTCTATCACGAGTTTTGAGCGCGTCTTGGCTTAATATGTGCCAGTAAGGGTGCACAGATGCAAAGTAACTCACTTCTAGAAGATCCAGAAGTTGTCAGAACTTCCACTTTTGAAAGATTTAGGAGATGCCAGAACTTTTTGAGCTTGCAACATACCGGAACTTATCAGCTACGCCATTACTGTGTCAAGCAACTATTACCAACTTGCTTATGGATGTCGAATGAAAGTCAATGGAGAACTTGACTTCTTTATTTACTATAAAATATCTAGCACAGAGTAAAGATAGCCATATCTGATCATGGTTGACCATGTTATTCAAAGGATGGGCCTATTAAGGAAGTTATCTACTAATATGACATGCCAGAAAAGCAAGCTGCAGCTCCTTTGGAAAGAAGAAAAAAACAACAAAAAATTATGCCAAGATACAGGAGAACGATCTATGGAATGCTGCCAATACAACTGTAATACTGAGTGTAAAATATAGTAATAGGACTGACGCTAAACACATTGTCTGATATTTAAACACCAAGTTAAGCTTAAATTGACTAGTTATTATGGTTTTAACTTGTAAGTATGGTTATGTGAATATCAACTAAAATTGACGTTAACTGGAGTTAACTGTAGAACTTTCGTTACCTTATCCTCACCCATCCTTTCACAAACTCACGGTGTCCGAAGAATATGAGACTGCTGTGTTCTTTTCGGTAAGAATTTTGTATTTTGAATTACAAATGCAACAACAATGGAAATGTTGCCATTAAGATAGGCGGAAGATGAAACATGGGCAAAAATAAAGATTTTTCTTCACTCGGAGTTTATGATCATAGCTTATATTATGATATATAACCTACATCCTACACACAGACACATCTGGAATCACATGAGATAACGTTTTGTCCTGTATAATCTATGTAAATAGCGATGGTCAGTAGCACTAGCTGGTGGGATCTTGTCTGTTTACTAAGCATCCCGGTGTAGAAGATCATACTATTGGAAGGATAAATTATTGTAGTAATGATGTAATACTGCATGTGAGAATGCCATTTATGAATAGGTACAGTGGCTAGATCACAGGAGCCATGCCCCGATATGAACATATAAATGATTCAAATCTAGCTTGGCTGCATCTTTCTGTGTATTATATATACTGCAGGGAAATATGACCATCATACACCGACAAATGCAGCACAGTTGTTTATAAATTATGACACACATATGATCAGTTAGAGATGTTAGGTAGTGTGTTCTATTGTAGGCATGTCCCATGTTATTGGCATATGAAGTGTGGTGCGCTTATCAGATCTAAGATCTCTAAGGCAAGAGTTGCTTTGAACTTTGTGAAATGTGAGAACTTGATGAATATGTAGTGCTGTTACATATAACGTTTGAATTTGTTCTAGTGACTACATTTGTTTCACGACATGAAGAGGCAGTGTGCAGAAACTGTGATATAAGTGCAAAGCTAGACAAAATAGAATATATTGAAATTTATAGGCGTAGATATCACTGGGCTTCTTGAGGAAAATGATAATGGTAATTTATATATGTGGGTTTTTGCAGATTCTTTTTTTATACATGGAGTTTTTATTATCCATTCCAAAATACTTTCATTCCTATCATGGTTCCAAACATCTGTTGTTTTCTAACTTGTAATGATTACTGGAAGTATTGAAGGCATGTATTTCGGGCTAATGGTCCAAGAAGCTTTCATGCATTTATAAGTCCTTAATGGACTGACTTGGATGACCACCTGTTATACTTCAGAATGGGCTCATAAACAACAGGGTAGCAGTACACTTACAGTGTATTTACTGTACATTTTATATGTATACAGCCTTAGCAGTCAATAATGAAGGATTTTTAAGGTGTAGTTTGAACTAAATCTTTACTGCTTATGATACCTTTTACCCGAAACTTATATTATGGATTTAGTTCATTCCTCGTAGTCCCTATTACGTACCACTATCATGGTTCATAATAAATTCAGTTTGAACATGTACGGCATCTCAAAACTGAAGCTAGTTACAGTTCCGGATTTCTAGAACCATAACATAGAATTTTCTACTAACTGTTTGTAGTACCTCATCTGAATCTACCTTAAACAATTATAAGATTATCATGGATGTTATAAGCAAGTATATGGTAAATCATTCCTTCACAGATGTGCAGTAAGTTGGATGGAAGCTTTCAGGTAGAGGATACAATTTGGGCAAACTGCGGTGGAATGAAACTTATCAGAGCAGCATTTATGCTGAAATTGGAAAGCAAAGAAATAAGAATTAACTTTGGGTACCAGAACAATCCAGAAAAAAAAACACCTCTAGCAAGTCATATCCTATCTGTGCTAAGCATAGTGCAGCATCTTGTAGCAGATGAGGATGTACAAACACGAACATCATTATTAAAAGTCATACAAATGTCTTAGACAACGATATAATCAAGTTTGCTTGTTTTCTGTTTGTTAAATGTTACGCAAACCTACCAATGTTTGTCTGCCGTAGACCTTAAGTTTGAAAAAAGAATGCAGCTAATCAACATCACCCATTCCCAACTCTTGGGCTAGTCCTTTACCAATGAATTATGGAATTGACCGTCACATTATAATGTTTCCGTAACTAAAACGGCGAGTATATTTGGTAACGGGATTAGAACCACATATTTCCGAAATTGCAAATTATGTGCCTTAACCACTAGGTTATACAATCAACAAAATATTCATCTGGAAAAATGATACAAATCGTGTGTGCACAAGCTGCGTCCATAGCATATCTACTCAACCCTAGTATGCGTCAAGCAACTTGAGAATGAAAAGGGTATGAACTCATGTTATTTCATAGAAAGATATACCAGTGACATCATTAGTTTTATGACCTATATATTTCTATTCAAGTTGAGGTAGGCAATAAGAAACTGTTGTACTGATAGTCAAGATGAATTATGAAAAGCGCCCAAGAAGGAAGAGTGTGTTTTGGACATGGTAACATTAAGATGGAGCCTTTTTCAATGATAATTACATCGTATGCTTATTTTAAAGTTTTATGGTCGTCAGATAGAGCATGACCAGGTATGGGGTTATTGTGACGCGGTGAGACTCTAAGTTCGTTTTAATAAAATTGGAGACAGTCTAGACAGCCAGACATTGAGTAGATTTATGTAAAATTTAATAAAAAAAACAAGAAAACTTAATTATATTTCATACTGTTGTATGAGACACTTGGATGACTTTTGCTATTAATGTTTGTGTTTGTTTTCCCAATTAGGATTATTTATGGGCGATGGTAGCAATTGAAAAGATCTACTGATAATTTAAATTTAATATTATTTTACATAAGAAGTTTAGATGTTTTCTACTTGTATACCAAGGTTAAATCCTTTCCATGCTGAGATGGCACATACAAGCTGGTGTCGAAATCCATCTTAAAGGACACAAATAAATAAGAATGATGTTAGATGGGATGTTTGTCTATTGTATGGCAGCCTCCAGCTAATAGCTGTTATCCCTCATACATACCTGGGTAAGTTGAACGTGTCTTGCTCAAGGAAACATCTGTTTGAACATCAGTCTCGAATTTGCAGCTATCAAACTGCAAGTTGAAATTACTAAGCCAATGCACCATGTTGCTCCCATTAATGATATATAGCAAGTACCAATTTACTGATAGAATGCAGTACCAGAAAGTGTGGCTTTGCTGGTAGCAGTGTCATTAACATTTTTATATTCTAACTATAAACTCAGGTTTTTGCTTTTAGTGTTAGGCACATTATTTGTTCCAGTACAGATGCAAATCAGCAGAAAAGTAGACATGACTGGGTCTTAATTGGTCAGAAGGTTTAGCAAATTTTAAATCACCTATCAATTTATTGCTAAGCACAGGCCCGGCATAGCCAAGCGCGTTAAAGCGTGTGACTCGTAATCTGAGGGTCGCGGGTTCGCATCCCCGACGCGCCAAACATGCTCGCCCTTTCAGCCGTGGGGGCGTTAAATGTGACGGTCAATCCCACTATTCGTTGGTAAAAGAGTAGTCCAAGAGTTGGCGGTGGGTGGTGACGACTAGCTGCCTTTCCTCTAGTCTTACACTGCTAAATTAGGGACGACTAGCACAGATAACCCTCGAGTAGCTTTGTGCGAAATTAAAAAAAAAAAACAGAAAAAAAAACAAATGCTAAGTACAAGTGATAATGCATAAATATTTACTGACAGCAACACTCTACAGGGCCATCACTGTGTTCTGGCAAAGTGTATTAGAAGTAATTTACAGAGTGAGTTCTGTGACTGTAGTTGCCTTACAGTAAGCCTTTGGAATTAAACAAGCATGACATTATTAATTTCTGGCTGATGGTGATCAAAGTAGAAAACATATAATTTCATTGTTTTTAACTTTATACTTTTTATGAATATCTATTTGATGTTAGTGTTTGATGAAGATAACCAATTTGCTTTCAGCATAAACACTAACAGAAAGGAAGATGTATCGTACGTGAAGAGTAACACGAATATAAAATGTTAACAAGTTACATTATTTCAGTAAGCACTTTTAAAGTAATGGAACCAGAAGAATCTGTGGATACTTCATTCCTGAACCAGAAACACAAGAGCAGGTGGCTGTATAGTCATCTATTCGGTTACTGCAGCACTGATTGAGAAACAAAATGGATTTATACAGTGCACAATAATGATGGTATTGCAATGACATATAGTTGTCTTCCAGAAGATTGATTATGCACACCAACGTACTCTTTGGGCAGCCAAGTCAACTCTATTGCCTATTATCACCAGTATCATTATGATAACCACAGCGATGAATGGCTGTTGTTACAGTCACTGTGGGACACCGAATCGATATTTGTTTTGAGGAAAAAAGGCTGTCGTTCAAAATAGCCCAAAACCAACTTTCCAGTTTATCTCAAGTTTTGAAAAACTACAGAAGAACTGGTCCAGTACAAAAACCATTAGAAAGCCTTGGATATAGATTAAATGAATGTGAATGAGATGCAAGTGATACACCATTTCACTAGAATTATTTCTCTCATAATTTAACTGAACCAATTGGTATTCTTCTGTTTAATTTACTTTTTGGGCCATTGTTTGGTGGTATTCATAGATGTTTGTGTTTATTTGTTTTTAAATTTCGCGCAAAGCTATACGAGGGGTATCTGATCTAGCCGTCCCTAATTTAATAGTGCAAGACTAAAGGGAAGGCAGCTAGTCATCACCATTCACCGCCAACATTTGGGCTATTCTTTTACCAATAAATATTGGAATTGACGATCACATTATAACGTTCCCACGGATGAAAGGGCGAGCATGTTTGTTTGGTGTAACGGGGATTCGAACACGTGACTTTCAGACTTTGAGTCAAGCGTCCTAACCACCTGACCATGCCAAGCCTATTCATATATGTACAACTTCTGTATATTAATACAACCTTTTGAAAATAACGTGGTATCCTCAAGTGTACTAATGACTAAAAATAATCTTAATAAATGGAATAGCAAAAGCTTTGGAAGAAAATCCACAAAAAGTTAAAACTGAGTTTCTTCTCTAGCTAACAGACAAAGAAATACACAAATGTTGTAAGTAAAAATAAATCATTATTTATTATACACGAGACAAACATTCAAGTTAGCTAAAAATCTACACATAATGGAAGAGATTGCTTCCTTCCACTCAAATCGCCCACTACTGTTAACATGAAAACTATTACCTACACCATATACAACCTTTTAGTAGTTTTTTTTCTGTAAATTTTATATAGTGTTTGTAAACTGATTAAAATTCTTGGATACTTTTATCTTCACAAAATTAGGGATTAGTTTTTCTTTCAGCATTGTTGAATGAAAGAAATGTCATTTCTTCTGTTGATAATATTTTGGTTTAAGTTTCTTAGTTTCGTTAGGATCACAAGAGCATGTACGATTAACAATGGCGTAATGTACAGGGTGGCCCGTAAGTCCCTACCCATCCATATTGTGTCTAAACAACGTTATAATACTAATGATGAGTTGAAGGCAACTGTTATCACGGCATTTGGAACAATAACCCCTGCTATGTTGAGGAAAATGTCTCACATAACATGGAGTTGCATAATATTATACAGCGAGAATGAGGGACAGCACGCAGATACACTGGATACATAAGATATATGGATGGGTAGGGACTTACGGGCCACCCTGTAGGTGAGCTCAAGAAAATGGAGTTTAAACAGATAACACAGTATACATGGGTACATTATGGACTTACGCTTCTCTTTGAATACGTTTTTACTTCAAGTGCGTTTCTTGTCATCATGAATTATACCGTCTTCAGATGCTCACACTGTAGAAACACTTTAAGTCAGGTCAAATGCTTCATATGACTGTATCTATATTTTGAGCATTCCATTATATTAACTACGTCACATATGAATCATCTGACCGTATAACATGATTCCAGTCATTCATTTCCCAAAGTTTTTGCTTTTAAGGTTTTCAAGCAGTATTTTCCAATTTGTACTTGAGATAAGTATTTTTTGGACAATTAGTCAGTTGCTACATGACATTAATTATATTGTCACCAGTAGTATATAGTAAATTGTTTATAGACTGTGGTAACAAATGAATTTAAAATACTTGTTCAAAGAAACAACCTTTGACATTACAAATTCTGCTAGATTGGCACCCACTGTGATACCACTTTTAAAATTAGAGAACTCTTTGTCATTACTCTTTGTCTTGCAAAATAACAATAATATGCAACTTTTCACTTATATAGGACGAAGTAGTTATCTGCCATTTTATGTGTTATTCTATTTTACCTATCCAAATAAATTGAGTATTATGCAAATGTTTATGGCAGCGTATTTCATAAAATAAAATAAAAATGTCTTCAGGTACAAAAGAGGGTATTATGTTATAAAAATAGGTATTTTATCTTATATAACCATTTATAGTAGGAATGTTCAGAAAAATATGGGATTCTTTCCAAAGCTGTTTTTCACCTGAATGACATGGTGAAGCTTACAAAACAATGGATGAATTGCATCTTACATAACAAGAATAATTTTAAGTAGAGATTTCCGGTTGTCCAAAATCTTAGTCATTATTGATATACAGTTGTTGGTGGTAATCTAATATTATTTGGTTTGGTTTGAATTTTGCGCAAAGCTAGACAAGGGCTATATGTGCTAGCCGTCCATAATTTAGCAGTGTAAAACTACAGGGAAGGCGATTATTAATCACCGCCCACCGCTATCTTTTGGGCTACTCTTTTACCACTGAATAGTGAAGTTGATCGTAACGTTAAAGCGCCCTCAAGGCTGAAAGGCCAGATAAGTTTGGTAGGACTGGATTCAAACTTACGACCCTCATTTTGCGAGTCGAGTGCCCAAACCACGTGGCCATGCCCAGCCAATCGTCTTGTAAGTAATATTGAACCACCTTCAGAAGCTAACAATTGTTAGGTGAAGTTTCAGTTTTTGCCTTAAATGTTGTAGACGTTATTACATTACGAATGGGTGAGATAGACATATGACACTTTTGTTTTTGAAATTCTGCATCTTTCACATGGACATGATTTTACATTAAAAACATTCTTGTTCTGAATCATTATTATTAATTCTACATAACCAATTGAATTGTAGAAAACTCTAGACAAAAACAATTCGAGTTCACGATTATCGTTTAGAGATTGTTTCAAGTCCTTTCTCAAGAATTTTTTTTTATTTTCTAAGCTACAACAGCATACATGGTGGGGCAAAAGTGACAATACAGTTGTTTTATTTAGAACATAGTTCAATGTCTAACTAAAAGTTGTCCGGCATGCCAGGTGGTTAGACACTCGATTCGTAATCAGAGGGTCGTGGGTTCGAATCCCCGTCGCACTAAACACGCTCGCCTTTTCAGTTGTGGGGTGTAATAAATTGGCGGTCAATCCCATTATTTGTTGGTTAAAGAGTAGCCCAAGAGGTGACGCTGCGTAGTGATGACTAACTGCCTTTCTTCTAGTCTTACACTATTAAATTAGGGACGGCTAGCACAGATAGCCTTCGTGTAGCTTTGCGCGAAATTAAAAAAAAAAAGAGAACAAACTAACAATGCTCCGAAACAGTTGTTCTCGATTGTCCTCGTAATAGCATCTAATGTACAATACCAACTACACCAACCATAATCTGTTATTGTACCACATGTATAGTACAGCTTGCCTCAACCTGGCTGCAAATGACGATGTTCTAGTTTCAAAGAAGTGTTGTGATAGTATACATTATAATATGTATCATTTTGTTCTAAAAAACAATTTTTATTTAATAGTAGTCCTAAACTGCTACAATTAAATTATTCAGTTTAAAATCTATTTTACATAATACAACATAAAACTGAGTTACCATGAAATAAGTCCGTTTATGCATAGAAAAAAAAATCAAAATTAATTTATTTTTGTCATAGTTACTATATTCAGGCCCGGCTTGGCTAAGCGTGTTAAGGCGTTCGACTTGTAATACGAGGGTCGAGGGTTCGAATCCCGGTCGCACCAAACATGCTCGCTCTTTCAGCCGTGGAGACGTTATAATGTGACGGTCAATCCCACTATTCGTTGGTAAAAGAGTAGCCCAAGAGTTGATAGTGGGTGGTGATGACTAGCTGCCTTCCCTCTAGTCTTATACTGCTAAATTAGGGACGACTAGCGCAGATAGCCCTGGAGTAGCTTTGCGCGAAATTTAAACAAACATACTATATTCATGTTTTCATACTTACCACTCATGTGAATCTAATATTAGATTTTCTCAAAAAGAGAGAAAACGGTGACTTACAACTACACCCACAACAGTTATTGGCCCTACACAAGCCTATCTATACATCTGGGTCGGGTAGTTGGATGATACTTCTGTCAATCTACTTTCAGAAACTGGTGAATGTCATCACACAAAGAACAAATTTCCTTGTTACAGTCTCACGGGCACAGTTGTGCGCCTGCAGCCACGCGTGAGTGTACAAACAACCGACTTCTCTCTGCGTAATAGCTCGAAGTCTTAGAACACGTGCTGTTTTAGAATGACTTGTTGAAAATCGAAGAAAACTTTCTCATTTGGTGAAGGATTTTCCAAGGAATTTGACGAGGCAAAAGTTATGACCATCCACGGTAGCAGTAAGCATGCCAGTTTATACGTGATTTCCCTAAACTGGTCTAACTGGAAATTATCTGAAATCAGGTGTAAGTCGTGCTCACGTGGCCAAGTTTAAGAAATATTTACATCAAGAATTTCTCACCCGAGTTAACTCAAGATGAATTGTTATTTATTCCGTTATTAACTTATCAATAGGAAATATCATCCTTCGACTTTCTGTAGAAGTGGATTTCACGGGTGATATGTAGGTGTTTGGTGTTTAATTACGAATAAATTTTAATATCAACAAATTATAAAAAAATTTTAACACCACAATACACTTACAATGGTAAATAAGTCAGTACACAGTTTTAAACTGAACCTACGCACATTTGTTTTTTAATGCTATTAGTTAAATTCGTCTATTTTTTTTAAATGTAGATTTCTGGGATGTAATTAGTCACAGTTGACTCTAAAGTCCTGTTAACCAAACCAACACTAAACTGTTATAGGCTTGTTGGTTAATTTGAGATTCGTATATTACTGTCGGTCTGTAGAGCTTAGCACTTAGTTTAAAACTTACAAATATTGGGGTAAAGTCTTGTACTGATTCACACTACACAGTATTCAATATTATTATTACTATTATTTGCTTTTATTTCTTGATTCATATTACCCTGTTATCAGAAATTATGTGATAGAATAAAAAAAGGGCTTATAATGTTAAGATAATACGAATCTACATACTTCAGTAAGTGGCCCAAGTTTTCATTCTCTCTCTATTATTATGTTGTACTCTTGTATTCATTGCCTTCGGTCCACCCCTTTTTGTGAATAATGCAATCCAAGTGTCTGTGTGATATCAGATCTAGATTATAAGCTTTTAGATCATGGTGAGTTATTACAAACTTCAAACACATGCCAGTAAAACCCAAACCAGTATTACGTGAATTTAAACTTCTCTACAAATCTCTGAATTATCTACGTTTATAGAGAGGTATACATTAACTTTAACATCTTACTGGTATAAAAACCCGTTAAATCTCACAGGAACCAAAGCCTACCAAAATTTAATCCTCCAATATACATTTGTAACTTTGCCCCCCACAACTTGATGTGATAAAAACAAAGGTCCTTCTAATTTCAGGAAACCATATTTTATCATGAGTAATATCTAAAGAGTGTCTCTTTACAACGGTGATTGACACTTGCCTTTTATGATTATAATTTCAGAAAAAAAAATTTCTCCGCCAGTTACATTTAAACAGAGGTGCGCTGTTTACTTTTACAATGTACTTAAAAACATCCTTTTTGTGCAATAGTTACGTTTATGAATGTAATATCAGCAATAATTTATTCTTCCCCGTTGCTGTGGAAAGCAACAGTGGAAAAGTCAGGAAATTACGACAGTTAAACAGAGTGTGAAAAGCATGCCATTTCCAAGGGCGTAATACCCCAGAAATGTTTTAAAAATTTAATGATATGAGTTTGAATCTTGAGCCATTCAACAACAAATAAGACATACACACAAAATAATGGATTGAAACAAAAGAAGCAAGTTTTAATATAAAAACAGCAAATATACATGCCGTAATATATGGTTAGCCCATAGTCTGAATGGCCTTACCGCTTCTTACGGCCGTAACGAAATCCTCCAATAAAGAAACGATTTAATATCAGAGAATTCAAAACATTTGTTTTTCTTAACGTTGTTTTAAATACTAGCTTCGAAGTAAGTTTTAGTTTTTAAAAATGGCTCTGTTTCGGGAATATAAAAATAGATTTGACAGTAGGTGGTAATCTTCTTGCAATACTGCTAGAAGTAAGTGATATTTTATGACATTCGAAAGCGTATTGATAACCAAACTAATACGAATACGTTGTATCCTATGGACACGTTGTATAGTAAATTCACTCATGGTAATACTGTTAAAAGCATGTTCAATTTCTTTTATTTCATTAACTCATGACTACCAGACAGCCACTGTCTTCTTTAAATATAAAAACAGCTACGGTATTTCTTAATTTGTAATCTTAGATCAGTTATAATTGATTAGAATCATTCCAAGACAGTGATTTACACAGTAAGGTTTGTAGTTTAATAGGTTACACATTATTACCTTTCTAAAACATAAACAGTTTAGTTTGTTATGTTATTTTTGGTATTAAACTTATGAATAGATAGGATTTATGTAAAAATGTAGTAAGATGCAAAGATGAAAACTTCTCTTGTGAAGTGTAACAAATAATTCTGCTATTGTCACCGACAAAATTGTTTAAAGGTGGGAGAGTGATAAGTTTACGGACTTGCAACGAGAAAAATCCGTGGTTAGATTCCCTGTGGTGGACATAACAGATAGCCCAACGTGGCTTTGCTCTATAAACGAACGAACCGCCGAAATTCGTTCTCAGATTATCGTTAGGAGATTTTTTTACATATATTTCAACAAGTTTCATTTAACACATTCACTATTGGGTTACTATTTAGATATCTGTCAGACATTATGCATGGTTCTTCAAGTATCCCTTTGTATATTCTCGTAGAACGTCATTGGGGAAATATTCAACACATTAGGAAATTATTGTAACACAGCTGACAGTTTACAGTTTAACAGTACGTTTAAATGTTCGATCACAATTATTGCTAGGGCCTTAGAAGTTCGGAGTTATGTTATAACTTTCAAGATGCTTATTAAAATAATGTATCAAGTATGGTTTAAAGAGAATTATTAGTTTTATATTTCGCGAATTCCGCGTTTTTACCTATTTATTAATCTAAATGGGTTCGGCATGGCCAGGTGGGATGAGCATTCGACTCGTAATCTGAGGGTCACGGGTTCAAATCTCCGTCACACCAAACATGCTCGCCCTTTCGGCAGTTGGGGCGTTATAATGTAACGGTCAATACTGCTATTTGTTGGTAAAAGAGTAGCCCAAGAGTTAGCTGTAGGTGGTGATGACTAGCTGCCTTCCCTCTAGTCTTACACTACTAAATTAGGGACGGCTAGTGCAGATAGCCCTAGTGTAGCTTTGTGCGAAATTTAAAAAAAAAATTCAAACCATTATTCCAAAATTTAATGACTGGTTTCCCTAAAAAAATAGATATTTTTGCGTAAACATTTTATCCGTTTACCTGAAAAAAGTTGTTTCACACCCAAGAAACTGCGACGTTTGTTTTCGCATTCATAAGATTGTAATTTTTCGATTTTCCTAACAGTTCCCAAAAGCCCAATGTCCAAGACAGTTACCAAATGACGATTTCACACTTTTTTTACTTTTTTTTCTTAGCTTGTAGAAGGAAGAATCATCCACATATAAAGTTTTTATGTCCATTCTCCTTATTGGTAAGCACGTATTGTGCATACGTGTGCGCAACGCGTGAGGACATATCTTGTGCACGCAAGTGTTAGGAAAACGATTAGAGCGTGAGCATCGAGGATGGCTAAGATTAGACGCGAGAGTGAGATACAAGGAATTGCAGCGTCGTGTAACTTCTCTCTGAAATTCTACCACCCACACGTTTTGATATCTATTGTTTTGATTTAGTTTGTATGGCTACATTTCTACTGAGCCGTGTCGAAAAGCAGGTAAAATCCCAACTTCATTGCTGTGCAAGGTAATTTATGTCTTAATATATAAATGTTCAGTACATTTTGTTTCTAGTGTGGGGAAACATTAGCTTGCTATATTACTACCCACTAGATTTCTTCCCTCATGAATATCCACTGTACATAATAAATACTATAAATTAGAGGTATCATATAATTAGTATAATTTATAAATAATTGATATACAAACTACTATAACTGAAAAGAAGTACTTGTGACGTAAATTAATGCCATAAACCTGTGACGCAGCGATGTGTAACAATGGTCTGAGAAGCGCTGGACAACGTTTATAACTCTTTAGTCACAAACTTCTTTACCACAATCCCATACGTACTCTAATTTCCTTTTCTTTAGTCTCCCAATACCTTCCTGAGCCATTTAAAATCTGACGTAAAAATGTGCTTTTTAAAATAAAGCATATGAGAGTCATAAAATGATTTCAACCCAACAACGGTTATAACTACCATAACTGAAACTTCTTTTGGTTCCTACTCGAAAGCAAGAGCAGTAAGGATTGGTTGATTTGGAGAAAATAACATACATATATATATATATATATATATACGTGTGTGTGTCTAGTTTGTAGCATAATCGGTGTCATTACTAAATTCAAACACAGGATTAGAGCTTTGCCAAATGTTTTGTTTTAAATTAATAACGTGGATAAATCAATGATAAGAAAGTCATAATAACTAAATCAAGATTCTGTTCTCTCCTCTCTTTAAAATCTGCTTGTTTGTATAATAATACGGGCCCGGCATGGCCAAGCGTGTTAAGGCATACAACTTGTAATCTGAGGGTCGTTAGTTCGTATCCCCGTCGCACCAAACATGCTCGCCATTTCAGCCACTATTTTTCGTTGGTGAAAGAGTAGCCCAAGAATTGGCGATGGGTGGTGATGACTAGCTGCCTTCCCTCTGGTCTTACACTGCTAAATTAGGGACGGCTAGCACAGATAACCCTCGAGTAGCTTTGTGCGAAATTAAAAAAAACAAACTTTAATTATACATTACGGCCAGAGATACCATTAAAAATGATTTTTAATTTTTCTGATGATGTATAATACGTTGTACATTAGTGTTGATTTAAAGACAAATGATGTGGTATAATTTCTGAAAATGCGTTATTCACTTTCGTTCACTGTAGTGTGCAATACATATCACGTAGACTGAAGACTGGGTCAAATAATAATAATATAGGATTCGAAATATTGCATTTTCGAAAATGTTAGCTTTGCTTGAAGAATTTTCCTGATCAGGAATGCATGGTCCATTGGTATTCCTTAGTTATGACCAATGAAAGTGAACATAATGCATGGATTACATTAAAAAAATAATGAGGAACTGTAACTTTTCCTCGAGGTAATGAAATGTTCCTGGTAACTTTTCCTCAAGTGAATGTAATTTTATTTCCTTATTTCTATTCCGGTAATAACACCAGTAATAATACAAAGTTAAGAAAAATGGGAGAACTAAAAGTGGCCTGGACTGTACTGGTTCCAGTAATATCCGTATTGTTAAAAATTAATACGAATAAATATATATGTTAAATTGAAATAAATGAGATAATTATGTTAACAGATTATGGTACACTATTTTGAAGTTATAGCTATGTAATTTACGTGTTACATTAAAGATACAGGCATTAATTAGGCTAAAACTTCATGTTCGAGAATCAACTTAACATAATTCATGCCCTAATCAAACTCATGTACATTAATGTTATTGTACCTCTTTTTAAGAGCATGTCGTTTGCTTTTTTATACAAGATTAATTTGATAACTGTTTGATTACTTTGATGAGATATTCTTTTTTTTCTGTCTTCTAAAGTAATATAATTAAGTTTAGGAAAAAAGAACTTAACTGATTAACAGGAACTGATAAACACCTACGACTTCCTCGTGTTACTGTGGAGCATGTATTCATGAAATGAGTGAACAGGTTATGTATACATTTTATTACCAAAAGTATTAAGACAGTGTCCCTTGAAAAATGGAGTGACATTGTTTGTTGTTGAGCTCTATTTTCACAGGGAGTATATATCATCATAAACATTATCACAGTTTTGGACCCAATGTGGGTATACACCAGGTGGACTAGACCACTGTTACTTTTTTAAGACTGTTCAACGTGAAGTAAGATTTCGGGTTTTATTATTTCTGCTCACTAGGTCTTGTTTCAGTTGCAATCAAATCCATGCTCTGGGCTGGCTAAAGTAGATTCTGGAGCTGTCTCGTGTATTTGCTAAATATGGCATGTAGTATGATATCGTGCAATATCACGCATATTATCCTTTCCCAAAGAATGCTGAATAAACAATATCAACTTGGCAAGGTATTCGTGATCCTTTTAACTACTGTCAATAGACCAAGCCTAAGCGATGGCCCGCCATGGCCAGGTGGTTAAGACGTTCGACTCGTAATCTGAGGGTCGCGGGTTTCCATTCCCGTCGCATCAAACATGCTCGGTCTTTCAGTCGTGAGGGCGTTATAATGTGACAGTCAATCCTACTAGACGTTGGTAAAAGAGTAGTCCAAGAGTTAGCGGCTGGTGGTGATGACTAGCTGCCGTCCCTCTAGTCTTACACTGATAAATTAGGGATGGCTAGCGCAGATAGCCCTCGTGTAGCTTTGCGCGAAAAAAAAAAAAAACAAACCAAACTTAGCCAACTAAAATATATTAACTATATTACTTCTACCATTTCTTCGAGTTGAATTGATAAGATCATCCCAACAACGTACTTCAGGTTATCGTCATGCCCAGCCACATCAGTCTAAGATAAATAACATAATGCGCTAATTCACAAAATGAGAAGATTTGGTTCTTCAGTTTAGTTTCGACGATCAAAGCACCATCATGGCTGACAATTATGGTGACAAACTTATGGAATGAAGCCATTTCTGAAATCCAGCAACAAGGGAGTTAGTTCTGTATGTACAGCACTTGGGATGAGCTGGCATGAAGGTCCAAATCCTCATTGAAATATTAGGTGATGGATTTAATAGCAAACGTGTCATCTTATATCGAAGTCGCATTTAAAAGTTCTTATGAACAATTATGATTAAATGAAATATAGTGTGTTTTGTTATTTTTTTGCAAAACGGGGTCTAGGTTTTTGCCCGTTCCACATTAAGTTAAGTTTATAGAAGCTCCATAAAACAAAGAACTTATTCTAATGATTGCTACCGTAATAACGGCTGTAATATAGGAGATTGTTTGTTTTTGAATTTCGAGCAAAGTTACCCGAGGGCTATCTGCGCTAGCCGTCCATAATTTAGCAGTGTAAGACTAGAGGGAAGGCAGCTCGTCATCACCACCCACCGCCAACTCTTGGGCTACTCTTTTACCAACAAATAGTGGGATTGACCGTGACATTATAACGCCTCTACGGCTGAAAGGGTGAGCATGTTTGGTGCGACCAGGATTCGAACCCGCGATCTTCGGATTACGAGTCGAACGCCTTAACACGCTTGGCCATGCCGGGCCCAATATAGGAGATTGTAATGCAACTCAGACACATAGAAGTTACGATAACATATGATAATCTGTATTTGTTTAGGTTTTTTTTTTACAGGAGAATAGCCAAAGAACGATTCTTAAAACATGTGCTCACTGAATACAAATTAAGACAATCGCTAATGCATATTTGTGAAAATGGTAACATAATATGTAATATCTTGTACAATAATTTTAATTTCAACACTAAAATATGGTCGCCCTTGTTAGTTTTGAATATAGCGCAAAGCTACACGAGGGCTAACTGCAATAGCTGTCTCTAATTTAGCAGTAAAAGACTGGAGGTAAGGCAACTAGTCATCATCACTCACCGCCAACTCTTGGACTATTTTTTTGCAAACAAGTAGTGGGATTGACTGACAGATATAACGCATTCCAGGATGAAAGGGCGACCATCTTTTTGAGAATAGAAATTAAAACCAGTGACTCTCAAATTGCAAATTAAGCACCCTAACCATCTGACCACGCCAGGCCTGGCAGCCCCTAAGGCTATATATAAGCTCACAGAAGTGTATTTAGAGAAATAGATAACAATTAATAGGTTAAAATAAGGATAAATCGAACATTGATATTAACGAAAAAAGTAAAGAAGGTTTAATTATCAGTAATTTAGATAAAACAAAATACATTAGCTCTCAATTCTTATTATGTGGTGGAAGAAACTTTATGTAATAAATAGAAGAAATCAGTGTATCAAGTTATTCTTGAAGTGCCAAAGAGAAGATCAATTGACGCTTTATCTGTAAAAGGCAAAAGTTTAAATGCATCATGTAAATAGGAAGAATGCAAAATAATATGTGTATATAAAAAACGAACAATAATTATGATATTTCTGTCTATTTGTTTATTTGTAGTTAAGCACAAAGATACACCATAAACTGTCTGTGTTCTGCCCACCACTGGTATCGAAATCCGGTCTCTAGCGTTAGAAGTCCGAAGATATACCGCTGTGCTACGGGGGGTCACTTCTGTTTGAGTGAATAAATTTCATCATCTTAATCGTGTATAATTATCAGTCAGGAAGATTATTAAAAATCTTCATTACGAAAACTTTCAATAAAAGCACTACACATACAACACCTCTAACGACATTTTAAGACACATTGTTACCTTTCTATTTATAATGAGGAATCTTTATCAATTTACTTTTCCAGATGGACACGCGAATTTCTTTAGAAAGCATGACACGACGTGAAACCGTGCTCAGGTGCACGTGTCAGAAGAATTCGAGCCAAGAGCACTTAGCGCGTGCTCCTACTGTGTCGCTAGCAAAGATCAAGAAGCGACCGCCCTAGTCTCGAGCTGAATGAATGAACGCGTGCTGTCAAAAGCAGCTTGGGTTAGAAATCGTTTCACATAACTTCAATAAGGCCCGGTTTTGACAGCTTTGGAATTTGTGCGAGCATCTTATAGTTTGGTAAAAAGCAAGTGACATTATCATCAAACCATACCTAGTAGACAACCCTTCAATTTTCTCAATGTTGTACTATTCACATAGTCTTTAGAGATGTTTTCTTGAAGGCGTTTTTTTTTTCATACTAATAACTAAAAGGCCATGGAATTTTCAATTTATTTTGAAGAAAAAAAAAACAAATGGAAGAAAAACACCTTAAAGAAATTTCTTAAAAACAACAATTTCGTATACGTTGATGATAAATTAATGTCATTATCTTTGGTCTAAATTAAATAAGCTATTGTTATATATTTTGGTTTAGGAACATAAAATTATGAAAAAAGGCGTCAGTTCATTTGAAGAAGTTTTTAAGAAATACCTAAAGAAACTAGTTACTTACACTCCCCCATTATAGAGTAATAATAATCCTTATTTACAGTTACGATTCCATTTTCATGTGAAACTAAACATGTTTTCCACTTTATATAAACATGCGTGTTTGTAAAATAAGAGACACTTGATATGGTTAATAGTGCAAAACCTTTCGTAGCTTACATCGTTTTTGAGCCGCGAAGTTCGCTACACTTCCAGACCATATTCAAATTACTCACTTTTAACAACTGCAAGTGCCCGTGTTCCTCACATCATAACTTTGGAGTTATCTATTTGAGAACAGTATTATATCAGAAATAGCCCTAAAATCATAGTAGGATTTGTTCTTAGTGTGACAGTGTTGTAAATTTAAATTTAGTTTCTTGAAACGTGTAATGTTTCAAAAGAACTTTTATACATCCAGTTACGAACAAAGTGTACAGTTGTTTGGTTGTCTTAATTTCATATAGGATACTACAGACTGTATTGACAACTGCTCCATTGTTATTAAATAAAAATATTTTAACATATATGTCACATATGCACCCTAAAAACGGATAAAAATAAGGTTCTTTGTGAAAGAAAACGGAGGCGAAATGGGAAAATCGTGACCTCTATTGCAAACTTATATAGGACAAACATTTCATGATGTTGGGGGTTGCACATCGCGTAACAAAATTTTTCCAGCATCATACATATAAACAAAGTTCCACGATGGTATCATAAGTAAATATCACGCTAGAGATGTGACCTCTTTAGTAGATGCCAAGCTAGATTATTTTTGCTATCGCACGTCAATGAAACGCTTCTGGGTCATGTTCGACCGTATGAGACTACCTACCTGATTGTCACTTGAAATAAGGTGGGATAACGTTGTCTATACATAATATTGCGATTAGCTTAACTATCGTAAATAACGGAATTTAAATTTATTTAGACTAGAGTAGATGCACACGAACTAAGAGTGGATCCTTTTTTTATCCATTGACTTAAACGAACTATTTGCTTAAGTTTCTTTGTCAGCATTAAAATATTTAGATGTATTATGCTTTCACATAGTTACTTATTATACTGAACTACTTATTTCTGCAACTTTATTTTCGTTTGTTTGTGACATTAAGTGAATATTTTCACTTTCTATTAAATTCTCCCAAAGTTTTATCCTTTTTACTTTTCCGCTGTTTCGTTGACTTTTCATTATACATTATACACATTAACCGGAGTATTTTTGATTGTTTAAACACTGTCTGTTTTCTGATTAATGTTTTAATATCCATACCGTCCGTCTTGAGAAAACAAAGTTTCAGGGCCCGGCATGGCCAAGCGTGTTAAGTCGTGCGATCCGTAATCTGAGGGTCGCGAGTTTGCATCCCCGTCGCGCCAAACATGCTCGATCTTTTAGCCATGGGGGCGTTATAATGTGACGGTCAATCCCACTATTCTTTGGTAAAAGAGTAGCCCAAGAGTTGGCGGTGGGTGGTGATGAATAGCTGCTTTTCCTCTAGTCTTACATTGCTAAATTAGGGATGATTAGCACAGATAGTCCTCTAGTAGCTTTGTGCGAAATTCCAAAAATAAAACAAAGTTTCATATTGTTCTCCACTTACGAAAGTTAGGAAACTTTCCATTGTCTGCAGGGCTGACATAGCTGTAAGTCTGTTATTCCATAGACAGGGAGAGAAATAAACTAGATACGTTTCACTCAATTATCTTTTGTCACTCAATATATTGTTGAAAACATAGAAACAGTTAAAATTAATCATGTTCCCGATTTTAATATCATAGCACAGCGCGCCATCTATGACTGACAGACAAAACTATTGTAGTGCAATAGTTTGTCATTTAATTATGAGAATTTCAAGAGACGTTTAAAGATAATATTCAACCGGTGGATATTGTACCTTCTATTAAACCCATATTTTAGAACTAAATATAGTTTTTTTAAATTTTACTTTTAATAGTGTTTGAGTAATTGTTTGAATAATGTGGATTTTTTAAGTTTTTGATTGTGTTTGTTTCATTATAAACTGTAAAACTATACAATGTGCTATCTGTACTACGCACACCACATTTATCTTGAAAACGCGGAAAAACACGCGCAAGTTGCTTAAAAATTAGTTACTACTCTAACGATATACGGATTACTCTATAAAATATTTATATTTTTCGATATACGGAAAAAATTACTATAAATTTGGTTTGTTTTTAGACTACTAAGTTAGCATGCCAAATTTGGTCTTGATTGGTCAATTCTTTTAGGAAAAGATACATTCGCAGGTAGGCAGAAAGTTTTCATTGATTTTGGAAACTTATCGCTCTGATATGGCTTAATATGTATACCGCATATGTGAAGAACGCGTGCACTACAGGGTGTTCGAAAAGTCACTGTGCACTTATATATTTATTAACAGACATGTTTCAATATAAATTTTACATCCACCATGAGATCAATTTACTAATTAACAGCTGAAAAAATAATAATTCGGAGTTCAACTACTCGTGGTGCGTAAAGTGTAAATAGTGCATTGCGTGAATTTTTGCCAAAACAAACAAATAATAAACAAGTAGTAAGTAAGCCATAGTTTTCTATGCTAATATACTTAACTAACAATGCATGATGATACCAGTAATAGTTTTGTTTGTTTCGAAGTTCGCGCAAAGTTACACGATCTCTATCAGTTCTAGACTTCCTTTATTTAGCAGTGAAAGACTACGGGGAAGGTAGTTAGAAGATTTAATAAAAATAATAATATGATATAATAAAAAAAAAAAATATTTTTTTTTAAATAGATATATTTTACAACCAAATAAAACCATCTGTGTAAAGTAAGCCTCGTTTGTGGAGCAATAATGGTTTATCTGCTTCACGTACTGTCGTAACTACGATTTGATTAATCAGCCTTTGGATAACACAGCTTACACGACATGAGTGTTTTACTAAGTATGTTTTAACATTCAATAAAGTACACGACTTCTGCCTTTATTACCTAAGTTAGGTGTTTTTCTTGATAATCAATCAAACTCTTTGATATGAATCAGTGGTTAGTCAACGTCGTCTTTTTCTCGCTTTGCATTGTCTTCTTTTTTATTAATGTATTTTCTACTTTAGGTTCGACTGATAATACATTTTACTGACTAATATATTCAATTACAACTGAAGCCTGTAAACAAA
Source organism: Tachypleus tridentatus (assembly GCF_004210375.1). Classification (NCBI taxonomy): domain Eukaryota; kingdom Metazoa; phylum Arthropoda; class Merostomata; order Xiphosura; family Limulidae; genus Tachypleus; species Tachypleus tridentatus. The sequence goes on from NC_134825.1 coordinate 56,765,981, forward strand.
TATATAAAAGTTATATTTCAAACAATTTTAATACTCTCTTAAATTTAAAATTGCATTTTTTGTTTGATAAAATCTTGTAACATAAATCTTGCGTTGAAACATGCCTAACAGTAAGTGATATGGATCGGATCAAATGAAACGTTTTTAAAGATAATACTATGAAAATTGTAAATTTATATGTTTATACTTTCCTAACACCTACAACTATCGATTGTTGCTGATGCCTTCATTATTTTTCCATCTCTTTTCGTTTGTTTTGTGGTAGAGCACAAAGTTACATAATGAACTATCTGTGCCGTACCAACATGAATATTAAAACTTGGTTTTTAGCATTGTAAACCTTCAGATTTACCCAGTGGGTAGCTTCACTTCATTTTGTCTACCATACTTGTAAAGTATTTGAAATTTTTTGAGTAAATTCTACAATAAAAAAATCTTGAAGCTACCAAATTTACTCTAGATGTTGCTTTAAAAATATAAACATATATAATTATTCGTAAACCTCCCATCCCCTAACCCTCATAATCTCAACATATTCTTATTACAGCTAGAAAGCACGTGCTTCTGTTAAATGTTGATATTTATTTGTGTGCGGAAAGTTTTGTTCTTGTTGCTATAGAAATTTACAGATTATGATGCTCAAATTTATTGATTAGTTCATATTATTTATAAAATATGAATTTGTAACATATGTAACTGCGTTAATTTCAGATTAACGCTACCCATCCATTTTCTCTCTTCTTAACACATATAATACAACCTGCTTTCAAATGGCCGATAACCTTTACAACTAAAAATTTTAAACATACAAAAATCAGAATTTCGCATGAAAACCATTGTTTTGTAGATAGTATAATTCTACTAAAAACTGATTGTTTCCTGGAATATCTAGCACCTTTTCCAACGCGAAATATTCATAATCACCAATCATGAAGATGTGTTCAGATTAAGAACTTAGAATTCCCAAAATGAAATTTTTTGTTGTACGTAATGGCACTGGAAAGCAAAGGAATATGGATCAGTTTGGAGTACCGAGAGAATTCGGAAAGAGACCTGCGTCAACAATAAACAAAGTGGGCGTCTTAAAACAGGTGGCTAACAGGATATTATTAATCAAAATAAGGCTTTCTCTTATATTTCCGGTTCTTTCAACCGTTGCTTTACTCAAACAACTAGAGAATGAAACAAATATTCACGATACTTCATAAGAACACGTGTTGATAAGTCTCTTTGTTTGTAGATTTTTTGTACAATTAAATTTGTGAAGCTGTCGTTCGGGAAACGCCATCCTTGTACAATGAATAGATTGCGGAAAACATGCTTTAAACATAACTTTACGATGAACCCTTTTGCAATGTACACCCTTGTGCAAATTAATTGAAACAAGACGGAAAATTACGATTTTTTCAATTTTTTGCGTTTCATTTCTGAGAATCCAAAAATTACTCACAAATTAATACATGATATAATATATAATCGCCTTTATTTTTTAGAAGATCATTAAAATGCTTTGGCATCGCGTCCACAAGTTGACTGCAATCTTTCGTTACAATTAGCTTATCTTTTAGTACCGCACCTCAATTAGCTTATCTTTCGTAGTACCGCACCTCAATCAGCTTATCTTTCGTAGTACCTCAACAGCTTATCTTTCGTAGTACCGCACCTCAATTAGCTTATCTTTCGTAGTACCGCACCTCAATTAGCTTATCTTTCGTAGTACCACACCTCAATTAGCTTATCTTTCGTAGTACCACACCTCAATTAGCTTATCTTTCGTAGTACCACACCTCAATTAGCTTATCTTCCGTTGTAGAGTCTTTTCTCCGAAGTCTTTCTTTACAAATCGCCCAAAGATTTTCAATAGATTTAAGTCCGGAGTGTTTCCAGGCCAGTCCAGCACCTTTATTCGCTTTGTAGTCATAAAATTCTTTACAAGTTTCGATGTGTGGCACGGAGCCAGATCTCACTGAAAAATGCCAGATCCACCTGGAAAGCTCTTTTTCAATTCTGGAACGACTCTTCTCTGCAAAACTTCGATGTACAGTGGTCCTCGCATCATACCTTCTACGACATGTAAGCCTCCGACGCCATAGTAGCTGAAAAAGCCCCAAAACATCTTCTTCAAGGGATGTTTTACGAATTGATTGATGTGAGATTCTCGAAGTTTCTCACCTGGAGATCTGCGAACATGAAGATTTCTTTGACCCTGTACGAAGAAATGAGTCTCGTCACTAAATAACACCTTCCTCCATTGTTCTTGCGTCCAGTTCTTGTATTTCAGACCCCATTGATACCGTTTTTCTTCATTGAGTTGGTAAGAAGTTGTTTTTTAACTGGTCTCCTTGCCCTTCTAACGCAATTTCGAATGATGTAATATTCCTCAAAATTTAGTCATATAACCCAAAAATAGATCGACCGTACTGCAAAACACAGCTAATGACGCCGTCTGTGTGAAAAAATGACTATTAAAGGAAATCAGCGGGTCCAGCGAGCCTACACCGGCCGCCATGCTGAAAATATTGTAAAATGACCATTTGTTTCAATTAATTTGCAAAAGGGTGTACAATCGTCAGATAGAACATAATTGAATGTAGCGACATGATAATGCTCTAAAATCGTTTTAATATAATTCACTGAAACTTCAGTAAAATTGGTACATAAACGAAAGGTTTAAATAAATAGTGTTATTAGATATTTTTAGATTCCTATCATTTTTAATATATTAACAGCAAATGTAGTGTTTCAAGAAGAAAAACAAAGTTCATTCTTCTGTTAGTACAAAATTCCCTGCATATGTACGTTTTATCTATATGTAACCTAATCTTTTTCCCTCTCTTAAGCGCCATGTACATGAATATTATACTACAACACTTGTCACTTCTCTTTATTTGGTGGTTATACACTCACAAACAATTGCATTGACAAAGTGTATGTCTTTATTACATAATTGAACGCGTATTTGACATAAAATACCCTTTTAAAATGCGCTTTTGATAATCTAAGCAATATATCTATTGTCTAGTGTAGATGGACGTTTTCTTGTCGTACATATTGAGTGGTTATAGATACTTAGGCCTATCATCATTCTGTGAGTGATATTATGATTTATGGAGGTTGATTAATCATTTCGTCTGTCACATGTTAAAAGCATGTGTAAGTTTTGAAGAAGAAAAACAAAGTTTATTTTTCTGTTACTACATAATTCCCTGTATATGTGAGTTTTTATCGTTACTTATATATATTGCAAAGGAAATATATATATGAACTACTGAAACACGTGTTTCATCATGATGTTACGGTCAATCCTACTATTCGTTGATAAGAGTTGGCGGTGGGTGGCGTTAATTGGATACCTTCTCTCTAGTTTATAACTGCTAAATTAAGGATGGCTAACGCAGGTGGGCCTTAAGTAACTTTACGCAAAATTAACAAAGCAAGGAAACCCTGATATATGTCCTGCCAAAGTTTCATTTGTATTATCATAATTCTATATAAACAGACATACAGACAGACACACACACACATATATATACACATAAAGTAAAATAAATGTTTCACTAAATACATTTTAATCCCTTGTTTTACAGAGAACAAATTGAAGCATGTGGTCTTACGTGTCACATGAAACAGAGAAATATAAAATAATTTCACTTCAGTGTAATTCACAATATACTGTATGACAAAAGGCATTTCCTTTATCTCTCAACACACATATTTCAAAATAAAGACAATTGTGTTTCCCCTTATATAAATTCACTTGTCTAATGAGAGACATTTTATTTCAACTAATGCAAGACAATGAAGAGTCGAAAAAGAAATATTTTTCCATAATGCGCGATATTTAATTTTTCACAATACACAACAACGTACAACTGTTGAAAGATGTGTGTTTTATTTTCTGTAATGCTCAATATACAAATATAGAAAAACAGATATTTTATAACCTACAATTGAACATTATTCAAGTATTGAAATAGAGAGACTTATTACTCCTTACGCGCAATATAAAAGTATCTACGGAGCGAAAGCAAAGTTGTTCGTAATGTTTTGTTGCATAAGATGAAAGCCGGGTATTTCGCTTCACATAACGCACCGTAAATAATTATCGAAACAGAGGTGTTTATTTTCTTTAAATAATGATTGACAAATAACGAAAAGCAGATACTTAGTTGTCTCAGTGCGCGAAATACAAGCATTGCCAAAAAAGGAAAGATTTGTTTGTTTTGGAATTTGGCACAAAGCTACTTGAGGGCTATCTGTGCTAGCCGTCCCTAATTTAGCAGTGTAAGACTAGAGGGGGTAGCTAGTCATCACCATCCACCGCCAACCGCTACTCTTTTACCAACGAAGAGTGGGATTGACCGTCACATTATAACGCCCCCACGGCTGAAAGGGCGGGCATGTTTGGCGCGACCGGGATGCGAACCCGCGACCCTCAGATTACGAGTCGCACGCCTTAACACGCTTGGCCAAGAAAAGAAAGAAATCTTATACCTAGTTTTGCTTGAATTTCGCGCCAAGCTACTCGAGGGCTATCTGCGCTAGTCGTCCCTAATTTAACAGTGTAAGACTAGAGGAAAGGCAGCTAGTCATCAACACCTTCCGCTAGCTCTTGGGGTGTTCTTTTACCAACGAAGAGTGGGATTGACCGTAACATTATAACGTCCCTACAACTGAAAGGGCAAACATGTTTGGTGCGACGGAGATTCGAACCCGCGGATTACGAGCTGAGTGTTTTAATCACCTGACCATGCTAGGTCTTATAACTTATAACGTATATCACACAAATATGGAAGGGAAGACATTTCAATCGCCAAGGTCGCGCAATGTATATACACCGAAATAAATATTTTATAATATCATGTGAGTTGTTATGAATAAGTACAAGACTGAAAACTCTTTGAAATTCCAGAATACACAACAAACTGGAAAATGATTAAGTGTGAATAAGGAAGGTTTAGTTAGTCTGTACTGATACATAAAGATTGAACAAATGTGCAAAACAAAATACGTTTTCGAATATAAAACGTTAATTTACATGTGTTGTGCGTAATGTTTGTTAGAAGTTGTAGAGGTGAAAAGCGTACTTATAAGCGATACTTATATATATTAATGTATATGTGTGTTCATGTTTATTCCACTTGTGCCCTTTGTATAAATCTGGGAAACTGTGTCAGTTCTACAACTGTCACATGTTGAAGCTTCACGACAGAGAAACCATAGTTACCAGTAAAAAAAAAAAAAAAAGACTGCATTCCCTACTTAATAAACTTTGATTCGAAATACGTATGAAATCTGTGTTCAGTGCTACACATAACACTACTGAACCTGATGTGGAAGTTCCGGACCAACTTAAACCTTTCGAAAATCACCGTTTGTTCAGCAGAACCAAACTGTAAAAATTCATTTCCCTCATTTTCCATTTCTGAATTATTTGAACCATTCTGTGTCTCTTGTTTAAAAAAAGAAACAAAATAATCGCGTGCAAGAAAATTTTATTTTCAAATTAATATGTTTTAATATTTCAAAACAATAGCACAAATTAATTATAGCTGTTACGAAAGAAATTATAATTAAAATATCGAGTTTAAGTTTGTATTATTTTGCTGACTTTTGACATTCAATATATTCAAATGCTCTTAGTACCACGACAGTTAAGCTATTTAATGCCTTGATGTTAACAGAATGCACTTATTTTGGCATTTGGTCATATATTACAGTCTCGTGGAACCCGATTCTAGCTGTCTGTATACTAAAATGACACCCATTTGTAACTGCGAACATCCAGTTTAGTTTCGAAGCAGAAGCTGTATGATTGTCCAGCCCGGTTTGAGAGATAGTGTTTAATTTACTGTTAATTCAAATTAACTCGATGGATTTCTGTATGAATAAGGCATCCTGATGTCATTTTATGAGATCTTGTAATGATCCTTGAATGGTTTAAAGCTGTTCGGCGTAAAGAAGATAGCAGTTTACGCAATATTGTGATATCATTATAAACATATATTAAAAGCTGAATGACCAATCCTTTATATTTCGAACAATGTAACAAGACATCAGATGCTTCTCTTGTAAATCAGTGAAATGGGAGGTAAAGGATACCCAGCATTATATATAATTCACTATGTAACAAAATTTTCACTTTTTCTTGTTCCTGGGCAGAAAATGTTGTTTTCCAATGGAAAAGACCTATATTTATCTTCCAAATTTGCTTTTGTGACCTGGGAGCGTATAAGGAAAATATAATGGGAGACTATATTTGGGGGCTGATACGTGAAAGGGATTTACATTACAGTCGCAAATCTCAAAAAACTACTCACTTCTAAAGATTTTGTATAACTTAGTATAAATACATGTAAATCTTGATTCATATACAAGAACGATACACCATATTTACCAAATGTTTAAACTATGACATGAAAATATGTAGATTCCACAGATACATCTTTTCCTTACAGTATTGTCTACCAGCTTAAATACTGTAAAATATGTCATACATTGGAAAAAAAGTTATCTTCTACCGACTGGAATAGGAAAATCTTTTCATAAGCTGATTAAGCAACAAAGCAACAAAATGGCCAAAACAGACTTCTCTTGGTAAGCCATTGCTTAACAGATCCAATTATGGTATCTTCTTTATTCATAAGAATTCTTGCTAAGTCCACAAATACGCAAATTTAAGGTTCCCTTTATTCAGAAACTTCGAATTTAAAACGTTAAACAAAGGATGGCTTAAGTAAAAGTACCGTTTTATGTAAAATTACTCATGTTTACTGTGCATTCGTTTTGTATACATGTGAGTTCAGTCTGGGAAGGTGTTTGATCGTTGATATTCTTGACGTGTGAAGTCGTGTTCTGTCTCTCTCTTTTACGATTTTGGATGTTTACTTTCAAATGCTGTATTAATATTAGTATATTATGTAACCTTATCCTTTTCCCTTTCTTAAGCGCCATATCCATGAATATTATACTATAACATTTAGTACTAATTTGTCACTTCTTTTTATTTGGTTGTTATACATTCACAAACAGTTGCATTGACAAATTGTCTGTTTTTCACCTGATCACATTATCGAACGTGTATTTGACATAAAATACCGTTTCAAAATACACTTTTAATAATCTAAGCGATATATTTATTGTTTAGTGTAGGTGGACGTTTTCTTACAGTACATATTGAGTTGTTATAGATACTTAGCACTATCATCATTGTAAATGTGATACAGACAGGTGTTACTCGCCAGTTATCTAACTTTTTAGATAACATAAAAGGTGGAGTGGACAAAGATGGCACCTACTAAGAATATTTAACTCCTGATGGGGGGTAGTTAAATTTACCCTCATCATCATCATGTATGTAAAGGACACTCTTTTAACGGATCCAAATTTTTGTCTAACATTTTCAAGTCGTAAATGATTGATGAGTTTCACAACCCCATTAATAACTGCCAGCGATATGGACGAATTCTACAACCCTCTCTGTAGCCGCTATCAGTTTGCAAACAATTAGTTCTCAATCAGATAGTGGAATATTGCCAAAAACACAGAGTGAAAATTAACATTACCAAAAAAAATTGTATTTTTCTTGAAAAAATAAAACGCACAGACATAAACCAGAACTTTACCTACATGGGAGTCGAGGATCTTAACCAGCAGGTCATGCCAGACACGATGTATGTTCTACACTACCTACCATTGCGAACAGTATTTTTAGCTGTAGCTTCGATTCGATTTAGAGAATTGTTATACTTATATATATAAATAATTCTATATTTATTTTTACTACATTATTCATTAGTCTCTGAAGAATGTGTTTAGTTTTCTATATTCCTGTAAAGTCAGGTAAAGTTGTTTCCATATCTATAGCCAATATTATGAATAACATTGGTTTATTGTTAAGGAAATAGAAAAGAATATTCTTGTGCGATATTTCCTTTCTTCAAATGTTAATCACTTGCATAAGTATAAGTTAAAACTGAATTAATTACAGTTCTTGCATTTTTATCTGTGATGTAAACAAGCTACTTTATGCTTTATTCAGGAATAGATATAATGAAATAATATTGCATTCACTCGAGGGAAAGCTTTCAAAAAGATTGGATTCCCTCATGTAAAGTACCAGTTCCTCATTATTTTGTTTTATTTAATCCATGCATTATGTTCACTTTCAGTGGGTCCTCTGCTAGTACAGCGGTAAGTCTACGAAGTTACAACGCTAAACTCAGGGGTTCGATTCCAGTGGACTCAGGAAATAGCGCGATGTGGTTTTGCTATAAGAAAACACACACACACTTTCATTAGTTATATTTAGAGAAATACGAATGAATCATGTATACGCGGGAGAAAAAGCCAACTGAAACGGTAGAATTCCTAAAGCAAAGTTAAATTCGTCGAGAATGCCGGCATTTAATATTTTGATCCCTGTCTGTACCTTATATTAACCAAGTGAATGTGTTACTTCCAATAATTAGATACAATAACGTAGTGTGTCTACCTTAAAGGAAATATTTTATAAGATGCAACTCCGTCTTCAATACTCTGTTCAATTGAAAGAAATTAGTGACAAATTTCATGACACGTGATACGAAAGGTTAACACTTTGAGTAAGTACCCATATTAATCCATGCTTATCAACAATAGATGCTATTATGCTAAATTACCGTTTTATATAATATTTGTTTGTGTTTTTATATACAAAAGCCACATCGGGTGGAATCGAACCCCTGATAGAAGCGTTGTAAATGTAGACATACCGCTGTACTAGCGGCGGTCATAATATTTGTTACAAGTACCTAGGAGAACAAATATACACGTAATTAACAATCTGATTTTTCCAATATTCAAATAATATTTTTGGTGCATTTCAGGGACATTTTATGAACAGATCAATGAAATAACAGGTGATAAATATAAGGCTGCTTTTAGATAAGACGAATGGTTTCTTATTTAGCACAAACATATTAAATTACTTATTGTGGCACAGAAGACCACGATTCATTTTTAATTTCTACAACAGAGACGTCAAGAAGAGCTAAAGTGCAGTTTATATTTTTGAAAAGTAAAAAAAAAAAGAAAAGAAATATTTCAAATAAAAACTCAAATGAAAACAAACATTGGAAAACAAAATTCATTAACATATTACAACTATAGGAATTATATTTCAGAATGAAAATATGATATATAACAAATACAGTCCAATCACCATGAACATGTGTCGCAAAAACATTTTCAAAAAAAGAAAGAAACAACGAGATAAAAAGAACAAAAACTTGCAGCAACACATTCAAAGCAAAGTAAGAAAAATTTATTTGATTTGCTAATATAAAATAAAGAATAATTACGTATAAAAATTAAGCCTTGGTTAATAATAGCCCCATAACCATTTTTTAAAATACGTTTGGTTTTCTAATAAGGTATGTAAAATATATTTTAATACGTTATATTTAATAACGGCATTATTCCTAAAAATAAAATTATTAATATTCAAACGTATTTCTATTAATTTTTATGACTAAATATTATTATAATTGTGAAAGGCTTGGCGTGGCCTGGTGGTTATAGCACTGAACTTAAAACGCCGGGGTAAATTCTCGTCCCCAATATGTTCACCTTTTCAGTCCTTCATTAAATGTTACGAACAATCTCACTTTTCATTTGGTAAAAGAGTAGCCCAAGAGTTGCTGCTTGGTAGTGATGACTACCTACCTTCTTTTTAATCTAGCACTTCTGTACGTATTATATTCTATCTCGGAGAAGTCCCCAATTTATTATGTTAAGTGCACTGCGTATTAAGATTTCAACTAGCCGGAACTTTTAATTTTAATTTAGAAGATAATTAAATCTTAATATGTATCAATAAGATTCATACACACACAATTTTATTTTGTAACACAAATATATCTTAATATACAAACAATAATACAATTTATAATAACGACTATTACAAATAATTATTTATATGTTGGTGTAAAGCTCACAAACAATATTCAGTCTTCTGTCTTGTATGGAACTGAATATTTTATCAACAGTCACATCCACGAAGCGCAAATTACTTTTATTTTGATACACAGATACACTTCACTTGACGGGAATGCTAGCTAACTCTATTCTTCGTACGTGAGATATTTTTCTGCTTAAGCTATAAGATGTCTTCATAGAAATACTGATATCCAAAGATAATTCTTTAGAGTTAAAGAGTTCTTAATGTCAAAACGTTTAAAATATATAAACATTTCTGGTGAAATATCTATAGTTTTCCGATTAATAAGCATTAATTACAATTATAACTTCCGAGGCTTATAGCTAACTGACTGTAGTGACCAAACTGTCTCTCGGCTCGTCGGTTTATATACTTTAAGGCGAGATTCTCGAAAGCTCAACAATATACTAAGATAAGCTACTCTTCGTAAAACATATACTGTTAATTCTTATAGTCGAGAATTTTCTACAAATTTAGAGAACAAGCCGAACTTACGCAATACACATCTGACAATACACGTCACGTGCATCAAACTAAAACAAGAACGAGTATTAAAATCCGTTACACTTCTAAATTATGACAATAAGCTTTGCGTAAAATTCAAAACAAACAAACAATGATTTCTAAAATTGAGGATTTTCACAGACACAAACTGACGTTTACAAGTACGAGGACTATAACTGGCTTACGTACAATTAATTCGCTTTGCAGTGTTATATTTTTAGTGTGTACAGGCTTTTCTAATACACTGTTTGTATGTAAGATCTTTTGTGATAGTGAAAAATACTTTATAATTACAACTTAATGTAGTTTCCTCAAAACTGGTGTTTGAACGTTCATATAACTCACTTATCCAGAATCATTTTGACATAACTCACCAATCAATATAAAGCGGCGGTAGAAAACAATGCACTGTAATTATATTTTAGCGTTATTCTGCGTTACATGGATGGTCCAATGTCATCGAAAACTGTTTGCTTTGAAGAAAAGTACGTAATAATACTTTCCGACTCAAAATATTCATACTCTCGAATCATAAAGATGTATTCATATCGATAATTTAGAATTTCCTTAACGTGGGTATTTTTTTTCTTAATAACATTGCAAAACAAAATAATATATATCAAGTTGGGACATCGGTACCATCCATAAAGAGCCCAACAATAAACCGAACCCTAGACGTAGTAAGTAAAGTGTAATATTTTGTAAAAGGTGAAAATGTGCAAACACAATGACCATTGGGAAAATCCATTTACGCGCCCCAGGCAACAATAACAAACATAATAAAGAAATATCTCTGTCTGGAAAAGCAACACAAGTCATGCTTACATTCTGCAATATATCTGCTCAATTGTCGCATGCCTCAAGCATTTGAAAAATGAAATGAATATTCATGCTATTCCACAAAAAGATATAAGTCAATTTGCATATAGATATCTGTGCAATCAGACTGTTCAAATGGCTGCTGGGTAACCGTCGTTTTTGTAAACTATATGAATTCTGAAAAGCTGTAGAGAGGAGTGATGTGCTTTGTATAAGACAGTCTTACGACAGACTCGTTTGAAGTAAAAGTTACGTTAGAGAGCTATCATCAAGATGCACAGTGTCAGCTAGACTATGACGGGGCGCAGTGACTTGGTTTGCAACGACGCTGTGCGGTTCCAAATCGTTTCAGTGTACCGTACTCATCCTCTACATAAGGTAACTCATCGAAATATGCAAAAGTAAAACTTTCACAGTTGCAATAATACATGTTTACTTTGCATTCAAATTTTGCGTTTCTTAAATCAGTTTTTTACTTGTTAAGATAACTGTGAAATTTCATTATTGAACAATGGAAAGAGAATTGTAATAGAGAGCTCAATAATTCTCCTGTTTGTTCTTAGGCGATAGTATTTTTTTCAGTTTCGTATTCTTTTGTCACTATAGTTATCATTTCGCATAGTTACGTAAGAGATACTTACAATACTTATTGTGAGAATTACGTTACTACGTGAATAATTTATTATTTGGATATCACACTGTTAGTAACTTTACACGAAACCTATGAAGTATAATCATACAATTAATTATCCACCATTGTAAAATGACGAAGTTCTATTAACAAAGAACTTTACATAGAAAAATGATGAAAGGTTTTTTTAACTAATAACTGCGGAAAATATTTCATTATTGATGATTCTTACAGAATCTATAAAAGGTAAAATTATTTCCAAGTCATCTATTGTAATGAAGTCTAACCTTTTAAAATCCCTTCCATGAAATTTCAGATATTTATTTCAGTTAAGAGTAACCGAAGTTGAAGAAATGCATATTGTTATCTGAAATTACAGCAACATTCTGTAACATACTTAACATTAGGAAAAGTGTTCAATAACATTTTATTTAACGTACACGTTGTACGTTCATTGATTCTACTGTTAGTCTTTCCTCGGAGTCAACATTACTGCTTGACTTCCTCAGATCTTTTACTGCTTTAATTTGAGGGTCAAATTTACGTAAAATTTCAAGAAATGTATTGTGTATTTTGGCAGTACGTGTTCATTCGCATATTTTTAGAATAATGGCAGGAACGTCACCTTATGGTCGGCTGTCAGTCAGGTCAGGATCATTGCGAGGTGAATGACGTGCTTCCCTCTCACGAAACAGCTCCTAACGTCTTCTAACAGTCTCTTGGCGAACAATTTCGGGTTTCTAACTGGCTTCTTGTCATTAGATCTTGGTGAGCAAGCCTATCTCTTTCTTGTTCTTTCTTTCTGTAACTTTCATATGTACATGTGTGTGTGTACGTAATCAACACTAAACCAGCAAGTGTTTTGTTGGATCACTTGTTTAACATCTGGAACGTTAATTAACATACATGGTACAGGGCGACAAATAAATATGTTGGTTTTACGGCAGTACACGAAGCGCTCTCGTGTTTTAGTTCTTGGACACTGGTCGGATAAGAATTTCGCAAATCTATTCTGGTGGTTCAGTGATAAGTCCGAGGTCTTATACCTCTAAAACTTAGGTTTCAATACACAAGATGAGGAAAAGATAAATCGCCCATTGTTTTTTTTTTTTTTTTTCTTTTGCTTATCAACAATAAAATAGAATCTTGCGAGATATTTTTCTAACTACATCAGTAAAAACTTAAAACTCCATTGTTTCTAATGCTTAATGTCTTTCCGTTTATATCATTTTCACTTTGTAGAATATTAATATTTTCGATGTGATTTCTGCTAAATGTTCAAAACGTAACAATGTCCTTTCAACTGTCCTTTGATACGTGTTCAATTTCTTTCACGACCACGTAAAATAAAATGATTCTTATGTGTCTCAGTTGGTTTCGTTGTATTTTTTTTTGTTTCAAGTAGTCTTCCTCCCATGAGAATCTTTGGTTTTGTTCTAGGATTTTGTACAGTTAACGAGAGTAATGTTAAAAGTTGTGCTTTTCGGTAAGGAGTTTCCATTTTCTGGCAAGGTTCTTACTGGTATGCTCAATAAAAGAGATATTAGCTGTGATAAAATTTTATAGGTTAATTTTGAATTAAAAATATCTCGATTTCTTTGCTAGTATTTTGGAAAATCACAATAGCTGTACTGATTATAACACTGAAACCTTCTCCGGACAAATATTCCGGAAATACTCTCAAACACTATTGTTTATAATCCATATCATTCCTCAAACACTATTGTTTATAATCCATATTATTACTCGCCGCATTTTTTACTTTTGTGAATAATTAACTTCTACACAAAATATAAATCATTTAACATGAAAATTCTGAGAATAGCAGTCATGCTCTGTAACTGTTTTTAAACACACGCCTTGCCTGAAGACGGCCCCTTCTTATTAGCTAAAACGTCGCAGATTTGTTGCTTAAAATTAGTCCATTGGAAAGCTGATCACAATATTTGTTATAATCATCTAAAAAGATCTTCGTCTCTTAATGCAGTGTACGTTTTAATAGGTAGAAGAAAAGACACAGAATAAAGTTTATTCTAAGTTTCAGAAAGTCAGAAATTCGGAGACGTTAGACTAAACCACTAGTTGAATAAAACGCAGTTTGTCTTTAGAATACAAATTTTTATTTCAAAATGTGTTTTATAGTTATTTGTAAGCTTAGTCAAAGGCACAAATAAAAGTTCTTTTGAGATATGAACACACATATTAGAACTTGAAATACTTTTATGTGCCATCTGAGTTTTGTCTAAACTTTATTTCTTTCTCGCAGTTTGTTCTTTTGTTCTGAATATAGAAATATTCTTAACTGTCATCCTTATACGTTGCAAAAGTCCACATTAAACGGCGGCTATATGTCTAGTTCAGATCTTGATGAAACGTTTTAAGTAACACTACAGTTTAAATATTTTTCAACTGTCCTAATCTATTCTATTGATTCCATGTTAAGATAAACTATACTTAATTAGCCCTTTATATTTTCATTAATGCCATATATCAGAGGTAGCAAGATTTAATTTAAAATTGTGCTAGCTGTCACTGATATATCCCTCCCCCATCAGTGGCACAGCGATACTTCTGCGTACTTACAACTCTAGAAACTGGTTTCGATACTCGAAGTGGGCCGAGCATAGATGACCCATTGTATAGCTTTGTGTTTAAACACAAACAAACCCTAACATAGAAAAGAAAGACTAAAAAATAAAGGCAACTAATCAACAACACCCGCCTCTGGTTCTTGAGCTACTATTTTCTTACTGAAGAGTGCTAATTCCCCGCCTCTCCAATAATATATTTACGTCTCCTAAATACAGAGTACGATTTTCTTTTATGTTTTTAACAAAGCGTTAAGGGAACATAAACTTTGGACTTCCATAGTTATAGTTCTAAACGCTAATCACTGTGTCGCATTCGGACCATATTTCTTCAGGGGGCTCTTAAACGTATAGTAAATACTGGTCTTGAGAGTGTGACTTTAGTTTTAATTAATGTTTTAAACAGCGTCAACCTTATGAGAATTTTTACTTACTTTGTTTACAATATGCCCCCTCGTTAGAACAGCGGTAAGTCTACGGATTTGCAACGCTAATTCAGGGTTTCGATTCCCCTTGGTGGGCTCAGCTGATAGCCCGATGTGGCTTTGCTATAAGAAAAAACACACACACTTGTTTACAATATTTTCGATATGACATATAAGGAAATCATATTAGACAATCTTAAAAGAGCTTATATTTTTCTATTTACACTGAGTTTGCAAAATTTCTTACAACAGGCCTAGAAGAATTCAACCTCCTTCAAGCCGGCAATAACTATATAACAAATATTCATGGTTAATCTAGGTTTTCTTTTGTTCCATAACATTAATAAAACAGAGAGAGAAAAACAGAACAATTGGACGCTTTGTTGTTATTTGCTTTTTTGTTTGTTTTTCAAATAACTTTTTGTTTATGTTAAATTTACGATTAAACCAGAGTTTGTAATAAATCAAAAATTTACTTGATCGAAAACTGAACCTATGCTTGTACTACGTGTTATGATAAAATCTGTTAGGGACACATAGGGTAAAATGAAATAAAATTATTTGAATAATCTGACTACTTCAAAAATCCACAATATATTCATACAGAAATGCTCAGGAACAAATTCCTGGCATTCTATGGAACTGATGGTATCCAAAATTATTGAATTTTAAACTGTCTGTAACATTTTTATCATATTTTCAAATTGAAAAGATGTACGCGTTCAAAGATTTGTGATCTTTTTACCTCTCATCTTATTATTAATATTTTATGTGAAAATGATGTTGTCTGTTATTAACCTCAAATCTACACAATGGGCTGTCTGTGCTCTGTCTACCATGGGTATCGAAACCAGGTTTTTAGCGTTGTAATTCTGCTGTGCCACTGTGGGGCTATGAAAATGGAAATTTTTGCTGCCCTTAAACTCCATTTTTTTTAGTAAATAAATTAATATCAGATGGTTTTTATTTATTATATAAAGAAACTCAATACAGAATTGTATCTACACAAAACAGGATAAAGTAAACGATTTTGTGTTCAAACATTTCGTTTATGTGATCATTACTGATAAAGTTGATGCATTATTTTGTGCGACATTAGCATACTGAATGAGTAAGAGTGAAGAAAAATAAGGTTCGTGCACTTGGTTCTAAAACAGTAAAAGCTGGTAATGAAGGCCTTTCTCCTTATTAATTCATCACAGGGCTGGTCAAGGTGTGTGTTAACCAGTTGGGTGGGAGCCACAAAATACTACCAGGTGTTGCACACGACAAAGTCTAAACATAAGTAATTATGAACATCACCATCAATGAGTTAAGCCTAATCCACTTCCTGCATATTTTCCAATTGTCCACTTCAACTTTTATTTCGGATAAAAATATAAAAATATATTATAACAGCTTACACTGGGCTTTCGTGTTTGGGTAAGAGAAGTACAGAGTATTGGTATATTTCTACTTTATAACTTTTCGTACATCTGTAGCAATACCACTAGTCAGTGCAAATCTGTTGGATGTCAAGCACAACGAATAATATAGGATGCGTAGGGAACATACTGTACAGTCAGACGTTGTTAAATACATCATTCGTACCAGAGACTTATACTTTCACTGTGAGTTGAGTGTAATATAGTTGGGCTTACCTTTCATCTTGAAAGTATAATACGAAGAAACTGAGCTTATCTTACCATCAACACTCAACTCCATGTATATAGATTGATAAAAATAAATCAATCGTATCTTTGGATAATTCGGGTATTTATATGATGAAACTCGAATGTGAACTCTAACCTTTAAATGTTCACTGTCACATACAAATTTGCATAGCGTAGCATGGAATTACTAAGTAAAGAAGAGTATACTTTGAGATAACATATGGTAATAGATAATCTAGGATATCTACATTACTACCTGTTTGCGTACTACATGAAACTACCGTTTATTTTTGTCACATGCTGTTTATTTCATAAGCGATAAAATTTTGTGGGCTAAACAATTATAGATAACCCGGTTGTTATTGTTGAAGCACATCTGTCTGTTCGACCACCTGCCGTTTTAATTAAGTAACCAAATAAGAGAAAGTAAACCTTCAGTGAGAATTTTTATTGTGTGTTTATCGTTTAGTGAAATTTACATGTAAATCATACTACACCGAAACTCTTACTCATACGATACTGGAAACGATATTCAACCCCCAACGTCGCGAAATTTTTATCCTGTGAGCATGGAGATTTGCAATAGGGGTCACGATTTTCCCGTCACGGAGAACGTTATGATTACGTCACACGCAGATCAAATGCGCTGGCGGCAAGGGTAATCGGCTAGCAAGGTATAATTTCTAAAGTCAAATGTTGCCGAGTGTTAAGGCAACAAAATCAAGAAAACAAGTTAAAAAGAAATGATGTCACATATTAATAATCATGAAGCTGAGTAATATAGAATAAGTTATGGAGTTTGAGACTGAATTAGTTAAAAAGAGGGAGAAAACAACTGAAATAAGAGGGAAGCCTCAATTACCGCGGCTATAATTGTATTTAAAATCAGTCAGGAGATGGAGTTGTGAGCTAAAAGTGTGTTCTTTAAAAGAAAACTCTGAGCTAGGCCGTGGATAAAAAAATCACAACTCAGTCGCTAAATAATACTGCTTATTGAAAAGAGTAATTTATCTAGAAATTCCTAATTTATGAATCATCATTAACTAAAGAGCCAACTATTTAAACATGTGATTTATAATTTTTCGCTAATCAAGTAACTGAGTATGCAAGTGATTTATAAGTTATTATTAGCTAAGTTACTACGCATGAAAATAAGTGATTCGTCTAAAATCTCCTGTCTAATAAGTTATTCCTAGCCAAATAACTTAGCAACCTACTATCTATGCAAAACTATGGGCGATTAGGATGTAACGAGCTTTGTGGCAAATACTTATTTGCATTTGTAATATTCAAATAACATGTTTGTTCTTTTGAGCTTTTCCCCAGATGGTGTCTACTTGTTTGTTTAACATTGTTTTTTTCTGTTAGTTGTTACAATACAAACAAATTTATATACTTGAAAAAATGAAACAACAACCTCTGCTTAAATGCCTTGCCAATCAAATTATAATCTGAAGGTCACGGGTTCGAATCCCCGTCACACCAAACATGCTCGCCCTCTCAGCCTTGGGGGCGTTATAATGTGACGATCAATCCCACTATTTGTTGGTAAAAGAGCAGTCCAAAAGTTGGGTCTCACACTGCTAAGTTAGGGACGGCTTGCGTAGGTAGCTCTCGTGTAGCTTTGCGCAAAATTCAAAACAAACCAAACCAATCAAGTTAAATAGTATTACTGAATAAAGAATGCCTTTCAAATAGGGTTTCTCTTCATTTTGGGCCCACCGCTAGTACAGCGGTATGTCTTCGGACTTACAACGCAAAATCAGGGTTCGATTCCCCTCGGTGGGCTCAGCAGATAGCCCGACGTGGCTTTGCTATAAGAAAATACACACACACACACACACACTCTTCATTTTGCCAATAATAATTTTATTCTTGCTCTATTCCTCATCCATAGTGTTGAGTACGACGAAATTTGACTTTTTTTTTCGCGACTGACTTGGGAAGAGTTCGTTGGGCAATGTATAAATGACTATAGATGTCAGTGATCAAATGTTGTGGAGTACATGCCAATTTTACCATTTCTGTATAAAATACATTGTAGTTTAAACACCTCTTTTTGTGGGCCTGACATGGCCAGCTGGTTAGGGCGCTTGACTCATAATCTAAGGGTCGCAGGCTCGAATTCTCATCACACTAAACATGTTCACCCTTCAGTCGTGTGATCAAACGCACTATTTTTTGGTGAAAGAGTGGCTCCACCTGTCTTCCCTCTATTCTTACACTGCTAAATTAGAGACGGCTAAAGCAGATAACCCTCGTGTAGCTTTGCGCGAAATTCACAAAAACAGACATAGATATATCTGACATTTAAACAATTTTTACCAATAAACTTTGATAAGTAATACAAGATATTAAAAAGAAAATGATAAAGGTACTGACCCGTCATGTTGTCAACTGCTGACTTGTAAGAGGTACAAGAAGGTCTGTTATCACTACCTGTATATTGTTCTATTCATTTCCGATTTTTGTTAAGAACCCCGTACGATACTTTGTTTTCCAGCTGTCTCATTTCCTCTCAAGTCGAGCCCGACATGGTCAGGTGGTTAAAGCACTCGACTCGTAATTTGAGGGTCGCGGGTTCGAATCCCCCTCAAACTAAACAATGTTGCCCTTTCAGCCGTGAGGGCGTTATAATGTGACTGTCAATCCCACTGGTCGTTGGTAAAAGAGTAGCCCAGAAATTGGTGGTGGGTGGTGATGACTAGCTGTCTTCCTTCTAGTCTTACACTGCTAAAAAAAACAATCCTTTGAAGTTTTATAAAGTACCTTTCATTGTTCAGGTTTTGTTTTATCAGTGTGTGAGGATCAATATACTAGGTTTGATATAGGGGTTCCTTTAAAAGTTTATAAGCTTCGTCCTTTAGATTCACCTCTGCATGAACTCCTATATACGTTCAGGCAATGGTCTTTCCATGCAATTACTTTGCTGTCTGTTGTTAATCTTGGGACTAATCAACTGGTACAGCGGTAAGCCTACGGATTTACAACACTAAGATCAGGGTTTAGATTTCCCTCGGTGGACTCAGCAGATTGCCTGATGTGGCTTTGCTAAAACACACACACTAATCACTATGTATTTTATGTAGTACACCCAGCAAATCAGTTGAAAATATGTTAGTGGCACTGTCTGTTTGTGGTTCATTGCTTTCAGCAGCCCAGAAGAGAGCTTACTCTGTGGCTTTTACCTTCATAAAATATTAATAATTAAGAGCATAAATATGTGTTTAGATCGCGGATTAAAATTTCCAATACGGGGGATAAGGGTATCATTTTAATTAACTGAAAACAAAGGAATGTAGATCAGTTTAGAGCACCGGGACCATTCAGAAAGAGGCCTACAATAATTCGTATCATAGTAGTGGTAAGAAAAATGTGGCATTTTGTAACAAATGAAAATTCATAAAAGTCAATGACGAAAGCCGTCTACTTACCTCAGGCAACAGCACGCAACATAACTAAGATGGATCTATGAAAACAAGGCCAAGAGAGTAAGGGTTCACCAAAATGACGCTTCGAGTCCTACTTTCTTTTTAAGGCAAAGCATACTTCAGAAAGCTAAAACATTAAACGGGTATTCATGCATATTCAAAACTTAAGTATACATTTTTAAAGAGTTTTCTTGCATGCATGTCAATATCTTGTCGTTTCATTTCTTTTGATTATTTCGGAAATAAACTTTAAAACATTAATAATTTGAAAATAGCCTCGTTAAATACTGTACGTGTGAAGTAAAGCAGATTTTGTACAACTTTACGTATCTTTTTTTTTTTTTCAAGTGTTACACACTCTACTCTTGAAAGTTATTTCTGTATGAGTGGCATACAGACATGACGTAATTTGAACAATTACACAGCACGTTGAATGTGAGTTAAGCCTACTGTATGCACATTATTAAGGTGTCACATAGAAGTGTTTTTCTTTTAGCAAAGCCACAAAGGCTATCTGCTCAGCCCACCGAGGGGAATCGAACCCCTAATTTTAGCGTTGTAAATCCGGAGACATACCGCTGTACTAGCGGGGGGCATCACGTAGAAGCACATTGATATACGAGCTCTAAGGAAATGTTAGTAGTTACATATGTTTCACAGCTTGGAGATAAAGTTCAGTTTTATCTAAGTATTTAAGATTATAATTGTACACACCCGTACAGTATTTAGACACTTGTAGGATAATTTAACAGTAGTGTATAAATAATTGTGATGGTAATATATATATATATATATATGAACAAAGTTTTCTATTATACTTTGATAATATTCAATGAGTTGTAACAAAATAATGATTAAGAAAAATCGTTAATAGCTACATTTTGTGATTACTGTACCATTGGATATAGTTTTAATTTACTCTGTGGCATACACTAAAACAGGGCGACACTGTTATAGTTTTAACTTATTCTGTGACATCCATCAAATCGCGTATATATATATATATACCGTTGTAGTTTAATGTATCCTGTGTCATACATCAAAATAAGCATATATACTGCTATAATTTTAATTTATCCTGTTGCATACACTAAAATTGACATAACAGTAGGGCTTTAGTGTATTCTCTACCTGAAATGAGACAAATTATATTCAGATGAAGTGGAGAAGAAAATAGAACTCGACCCCTCTGTGTACAGATTATAAAATAACATCAATCCATTTTGAAGTTAATTTGTTGTGTTGTCAATTGTATAATTTCTGTCAAAACATTACTTTTATTACTTATTTATATATTTATATTTGTCTTATCTTACGAAGCATACGTTTATCTCTTCTGTATTCTAATTAGATGCATGCTCTAATACTTTAATACTCAAAAAACGTAACATTACATGTGAAAAATTCGCATATGTGAAATTTATTATTAATATCTGTACTATTCATTCTCACTCGAATTTAGCGAACTGCAAAAGAATGCCCGATTCTATGGACAGTAATGCAAAGCAAGCGACATCTAGCGCCAGTGTATGTGAACAAGTGACGAATCATAAAATGCACACGGTACAAGGTAAGGTGAAGTTCTCGATTTCAAAGTAAGAACACTATTTTGGTAATTGCTTACAGGAAAAAATTCTGAAATATTTATATTTAAATGTTCTTTAGATATTGACATTAATAAAGAAAATATTAATTGAATAAAAGAGAAAAAAATCAACTTTCAACTAATTGAAACATCTTTGTTATTTAACAGAATAAATGAGACAACCACCATGGTAACACAGAACAGGTTAAGACCTATTATTTTTCTAGGAATTCATATTAACGTGATTCTCAAAGCTCGTACATCGTCTTTATAAAACACAATAAGTTAGCGGTATATGTTGACATGGTTACCTGATAAAGTGGACAAATCTTCTTCCATACAGAACATAGCGCAGCGATTAAAATTGTCTTGGTGACTGAAAACTTGACACATTATTTTCCTTAATGGAATATAGCTTTTAATATATACTGACGCAGATACTGAAAGTAGACACATCTCCTTTTTGATAGAAGACAACCAGTAATACATATTGATATTGTTAGGCAAAGTGGACATAACCTTTTCTTAATGGAACATAGTCTAGTGGTATGTATTGATATTGTTAGTCAAGGTGGACATATCATTTTCTTAATGGAACGTATTCTAGTGATATGTATTGATATTGTTGATCAAAGTGGACATATCCTTTTCTTAATGGAACATAGTATAGCGACATGTATTGACATGGTTAGTCAAAGTAAAGAAACTCTCTTCTCTTTGTAAGATGATAATCTAATGACATTTTTACATGGTTACGCGAAGAAGACGCATCGTTTATTTGAAACATGATAATCTAGACATGCACGTTGAGATGGTAACACAGAATAAAGACACCATTTCTGTTCTTTCTGCATTGAACATGACAATCTAGTACAGGTATTGGTGTGATAATACAGACTTAAGACACTTTATTTTTGTGATTGGAACATGACAGGATAGTGATACATATGGATATCATTACACGCAACTAACAGAGTATTTTCTTTATGTATGAGATATAACGATCTGATTATTCATATTTTAATAGTTACACAGAGTACACACACTTTTTGTTTTTATTTTGAATATATTTAAATACGTGACCTTCGACACGGTGACACAGAGTTAAGACGTTTTTTTTCTTTTCTATGGATTAGAACAAAATAAACACACTGTCGTGGTTACATTATGTTGACACGTATTGTCTCACTGACGAGATATATTAGAAGGTAACATAAAAATAGAGGTCCTGCTGATGGTTTTGGACACAACAAGAAAGTCAGTATAGAAACATACAGAAAGGTAATCAGATAATGATAAATTATCATGATAAGTAGATTGGTAGAGGAGAACTTGTAGAGTAGAAATGACACATAAAAAGAGTAAAAAGTAGAAAAAAACATTGAATAGGAAGGTGCTGGAGAACACTACCGAATGGTAGCGATTTTAATCAGTTTAAACCAATGCTGAGGGTCACGGGATTGAATTCCCCCCACACCAAACAAATATCAGGAGGTATGAAGTTCATTCATAAGAGAAAATAATTTCAGTTTGGAAACATGTTAGTAAATTTTCTGTTCCACATCTAACTATTATTTTTCTTCTCTGAAGAAATGAAAGACGGATGGTCATATTGGGATATTTACGGATATTGACAGAAATGTTAAACACCTTCGTTTTTCTTTTCCGTAAATTAGTTTTCCTAATGAGGTGGCGCTTAAAAAGGTCCTCATGGAATTGGAATTAAATACAATGTTAAGCATAATTAGTCCTGTTCATACCTTGTCCAGTGATTGTGTAGTAAGCCTGAAAGGTAAATAATTAAAATAACTTATATAGAAAGACTAGGAAATGTTACTGAAAGTATAAGTTCGAACACATTCAGCAAAGCAAGACAAATGACAAAACACACAAGTGAATATGTGAAATAAAATGTGATTTTATTTGTTTGTCTTTTTGTTACGGCTGGCTTTTGTGTTTTATTTTAGGCTTTTTACCCGTTGCATGAGTAGGGGCCCAGCATGGCCAAGTGATTAGGACGCTCAACTCCTAATCTGAAGGTCATAGGTTCGAATTCCCGTCCCATCAAACATGCTTGCTCTTTCAGCTATGGGGACGTTATTATGTGATGATCAATCCCACTATTCGGTGGTAAAATAGCAGCCCAAGAGTTGGCGGTTGGTGGTGATGACTAACTGCTTTCCCTCTAGTCTTACACTACTAAATTAGGAAAAGCTAGCGCAGATAGCCCTTAACTTTGCACTAACTTCGAAACGACAAACAAACCAGCTGGATTAGGAGAGAAGGCATTCTAGCCACCACTATATGACAAAATACAAAAGTTACACAAGACAGAAGCGAAGAAAGGTAACAAGAAAGAACGAAAATTGTGTAACTATCACGTTTCTATAGCCAAACCGTGGTCCTAGTACACTTTCTCACAGTCTTTAGATTATCTATATTAATGATCATTTCATATAAATATATTCAGATCATTCAAACATGTACAGGTTTCTATCAATGTGCAAACATGTCCTCTATGAATGAATATCATAGCACGTGATCTTTATCTGAACGGGAAAATCAGAAAATGTTCACTCTCTAGTTTCCTTTAGTTAACAAGTAAATGATTGATTACATGTAGACACTGTAAAATGTGATTGCATTAAATCGTCACTCTCGTCATGGGAAGTTGTGTCTTCTATAGTAGATGTATACACAGATAACTGATTTAAAAATGTGTTTTTTATCTTTAACGTTTTTGTTCCGAGTGATACATGTGTTTGTGGTCAATTCGGACGTACTTTAGGAAATCAAAAACCTCTGTTTGTTGACGTTATACTTACCAGATGAGAGTATCACGCCATTGCTAATGATTGTTAATAAATATTAGAAAAAAAAAACACATTAGAGAAGGAAAAGAGATGCATGTGCTACGTTAATTACAAATTAGTTCATTTTTGGCAAAATATTCTTAATTATTTAAAATTAAAATAGAAATAAAATAGTAAAGATAATCACATATCATACTGAAAAAGAAAACATCGTTTCACTGAACTAAGCATAGGAAGGTTACAGCGATAAAAAAGACATATTGAGAAAGGAAGGCCAGAAAGCTGCTGCACTATGCTGTTAACTAACCAAAAACATTACATCGCTTTATGGAGCTTACAAAAATAACGTATTAGGTAAAACAACTGAAAACCATCTACGTCAGTGGAAATTAGGCAACACCTGTAATGTCTCTTTACTTTACCACGATACTGTAAATTGGAACATCAAGTTCCGTTATGTATGTGAACATGTTAAAACGACTTGTTTGTATGTACGTTTTACACCAATTTCAGGAATAAGGTCTCACTCCTTACTTCGCGTCACAAGTTGTCTTGCTGCTTTCTTATCGGACAAAAAAATATTAAAAACTCAGTGAATCACAACTGTTCATTTTGTGTAGAGCTACGTCACTTGCAAGACTGTTAAACTTAGTGTTCGTTCAGTCAGAAGAGAAAGAGAACTCTGTGCAGTGAGCAATTCCTGTCAAGTTTATTTCAGTCAAACTTTAAAATATGGAGGATTTATAAAGTAATAGATGTTTCTGACGTTTTTCACAAGAAAATCTTAAGACTAACAACAGTCTTCCGTGGAATCTTTAAGATATGTTGAAAACTTCTATCGATTTTGTATTGAATTTACGTTAGATATTTATAGTAATTTGGGAATGTTTGAGCAATGTTAATAAGGCATTATAACATTAATGTGTATATACACAGAGAGATAGGACCTGGTTGAATGTTTCGGTACACATAGTGCGTTAAGTTGCGAAAGACTTTTATCTGTGTGTGTGTGGGGGGGAACTTATAAAGTTTTTTTTGTTTTGTTTTCTGTCTGCAGCTATGACTGGAACAGGCTCTCCTCACACAACCAGTATAGAAACACCACCTTCTCCACCGATTAGTCTACCGCTATCTACTACCATGGTTTGTGGGATTCCATTTTCAGATGTTCCCTTGACTTGTAACTTACGTCAGTTGAGCAAACTAAAACGGTTTCTATCAACTCTTCAACAATTTGGAAGTGAAATCTCACCGGACGTAGGTGAACGTGTACATGCTTTCATCATGGGCTTAGTAGTAAGTTTCTGTCCTGAATTATCCTCTAAATATATAAACAATTTTAACTTATTTTTAATTCAATTAAACTAACTGATCAGGGTACAATCGTCAACTAACTTTCACAGATTATTATTTGTAATCTACAGTAATTTTTACACAAAATAAACATATACTTTCATAATTACATTACTTGAGCATTGCACCTAACAAATTTTGAGAAACACCGATAAAAGCTTTTTCTGTTTTTCTTCATGATAATAAATTTATCATCATAAAACTAAACATCAGTGAATTAAAATAACTGCAAAGCGCTTTGGTGTCAGTGTTATATTGGTGTTATTTTGCTAATGCAGACGATTAGATACAGAGGGCTGAGAACGTTATATTAAAATCATTTTATATATGAAAGTAGGCAAACCACGTGACACCCACGGCCGAATTAAAATCATGATGAAACGAAATGTACGAGAACTGCATTTTGACATCGTTTGGCGTTTCGCAGCAATGTGATGTCACCGAAAATTCATTGCTATTCGGAAGGGTGTGTAACAGCTCTTTCAGATGCAAAATATTCATACACTCCGATCATAAATAGATGTAACGATTGGTGGGATTAAGAATTTTCAAGAAAGAATATTCTTTTACTGATTTGCATTTGAAAACAAAGGACTGTGGATGAACTTGGGGAAAATATGACCTTCCAGAAAGTTACCTGCAACAAGTCATACCTCAGCTATGCTAAGCAGAGTCTGTATCTTATAGCTAAGTAAATCCGCGAACTTAAAGGTCAATTTAAAAAGCCACCTAAGTGACAGTAGCAATATAACCAAAAAGTATTTCTTTCTGGATACGAGGCCAACAAGGAAGGACTTACAAATATAAGGCTTTTGGTCACACCTTCTGTTCAGCGGTTGCATACTTCAAACAACTGAAGAATGAAACAAGTATTCATAGTATTCTATCCAAATACTTCCCGTTAAAGCAACCATATTTCCGTGCAATCGGACTATTAAAATAGTCAGTGAGAAATCATTGTTGTCGTACAATAAGGGGTTTTGAATAGCTAGCGGAAAGGAACAGTGTGCGTTGAACATGACAGCCTTACGATGGAGTCTTTTATAATGGAAACTGTGTTATTCTCAAGAAACACGATTGTCAGATATAGCATTACCAGATGTAGCGACATGGATCGTAACGATGTAATGAAACTATATGATCATTTCAACATAGCTTAGTTAACCTATGTGTATTATTAGCTCGTGTTTACAAGTTTCTTTTGATCCAAATTTAGTACGTATTACACAAACCACAACTAGCACGAACAAAAAACCGCAACTTTAAAACTTCTAAATTTTAGAATGTGAACACATAACAATATATTAGTACAAACAATTCGCAGCAGAAGTTAAAGCTTTAACGAGTAAAGAAATAAAAGGATGAAGAAATTGATATATTTTATCATTATTTTTACCTCGACAACCTTTTATGAACGCGGGCCAATTATACATATATAGAAAATGTTAGCATTGTGTAGGATCAGTGTCCGTCATATAATCTTTAATACCAGTACATGAACTTAAATGTGTATGTTTACTTACATACAATAAACAGAATTAATAATTCGATCAGCTTGAACCTAAAATCGATCTTAAAATTCTCCATAGTCGTGACTTCTTCCTTTATTTATCTTATATAGCCAAGAAACTTGAGCTGAGCAATAATGGTGACCTTACGGTTTGCACTGGTAAAGTCAATTTTTGGCAGGTCAGCCAAACCATTGCCACAAGTCACTTGGTAACCCACGGATAAAAGGTTGCCACAAACTGTTCTAACTTTTTCCCGTGTGTTTGTTAATATTCTACTTTTTTTACCTCAGTAATTAAAACTTTTTATCGGGATGTAGGATAAAGGTTGTGTTTACTAAATTAGTCTTGTACCAGTTTATTTTACTTAAACCAGTTTCTTACTCCTAGAATTCTTCATTAACCATTGAAGAATTTCACCAGAAGGTTCAAGATGTTACAGGTTATCCTCTTCGTCCTTTTGTAACTCCGTTCCTGAAGGTATCGTACAAAGTGTACTTTAACATTGAATTTAAAATTCCATAAATTAATGAACCGTTTTTACACCATCGTATTGTTATTTATGGTTGTAAGATAAGGCGGGATAATTGTTCGTTATTCATATTTTAAAAAAATACATTGTAGTACTTAGATGTTTTTGTTATGTTAGTGACTTGCACGAAAATTAAACAACCTTTCATGAGTTTGCTTTTAAAACTGTAATTGTAATAATTCATTTCGTCTTTTATAGCAGGCTTCTGTAACTTTGTGGCCTCAAAATTAATTCTGTCATATTGCTGTTAAGTGCGATATGCTTTGTTAGAGCTATTGTGATTCACATTGATTTCAGCTACATATACATTTTCCTTAAAACTACAGTTTATGAAGAGTTTTCAATGTGTCTTTTTCCTTTTATGAATTAGCTATCCTAATGAAAATTGAGGATGGTTCAAGCATAACTCATTATATAATGGGACTGTATTGTAGCAGCTAAGTTACCGTGAATGTTGAGTATTTATATCATAGTTAATAAAACTTGAAATATGACACTAAGCCGCACCTAGCGTATAAAATGCTAGCTTTAAACTAATCATATCTTATGCTTTGGTCTGGAATATTTGTGAAGTATTGTGATTGCGGTCTAATAACCTGTGGTAACGTCCTTGTCTTCAGTGAATAAACTGGCAGTTCTCGATTGTCAAACGTTATTATTCTTGATCAAGATACTGGGTAATTGAAGTTCTTGCAAATCAGTAGTTTCATATGTATCAGTTATAGTTAAAAGTAAATGTACACGTTATTTATTATTATTATTTTTTTTGCGTTTGTGTCTTAAATGGACTAGTAAATGGTGTTAAAATAACTTCAAATTTACACATTTTATGCCAATATGAAAAAACATAACACCTCGTGTTGAGCAAATATTAGGAGGTATGAAGTGTATTCATAAGGGAAAATAATTTCAGTTAAAAAATTGTTAGTACATTTATTTTTCCACTATTAAACATTTTTATTCTTCTCTTAAGAAATGAAAGATGTAATTGTATTAATATTAAATTAAATAGTTTTCTTTACAATAATATCAGTTTTTCATGAAGTATTCTAAAAGTTGACCTAATATAAAGTGAGACAAGTGTAATTTACGTATTAGTTTTTACCTTCCTTATAATTTTAATATATTGTGCAGTACAGTTATGTTCCTAATATTAACGCCGTGAAAGTAACTAACTTTTACTGTAATTAAACTTTTTAACAACTTTTTTCTAGTCTCATTTGCCGATGTTACACTCTGAAATACTACATTTTGCTCGGCTAGCCAAACAGACACCACAGCAATATCTAAGACAGTACGAACAAGCCGTTTTGGATTCAGCAGCGCATCCTAGTGGAGAACCTTTTGAGATATTCCAACTAGACAGCAAAGAAAATAGGAAAAGACCGACACCTTCTGACAGGTTGATAGCGAGAATAGTGGTTTACTGCTCACTAATATTAGTACATTATGGTTCATTAAGGATTGTGTACATCATAAGCGTGACAGTCAATCTCTTAACGCGCATTGTAGGTGATAGGGTGCTACTGGTACATAGTTCGGAAATATAGGTAGCAACAGATAGCCTGGTACAAATGCAAATATGTTATGATTATCAATTCCTTTATATTAAGTTAGGCGTGAGAACTCAATTTTCCTCAGCCTTATATTTTAGTAACATGAATTAGTTAGAGAATCTCTAACAAGAAAATTTCCTACAAATAAACTAAAGAATTCTGTTCTCGCTCAGGTTTACAAGCATTTTGTGATTTATCCTAAAAGTTTAATAGCTTTTTAATTTTTTTAAAAGTAAAAAGTAAAAAAAAATCATTATCCTTGCAATTCCTTACTAGTAACATTTCAAAATTTTTACAGAAAATTATTGAAGATTATTGTTAATTAAGTCAGATATTACATGCAATTATTTCCATAGTCAGTGAGTGTATCTCTTAAATAAAATACGTTGATGAGTAACACATTTATTAGCATTAATCCTAGTAGCTTTGTATGTGAAGTGAAATATAGCTGCAAAAAATAAGTTTATATAATGTTATACCAAATACAATATTTAAAATTAACCTTTCTTACATTTAATTCATAGGAGAGATCAAGTTTAATTATTATGATTCTTATAAGATCACTTATTTTAATAGTTATGGATTATGAAGAAAGGAAGAATAAAAAGATAACGAGACGAGAGTACAGGAGATCATGTCAAAATTAAACGTTAGAGTAACATGTAGAAAGAAAATGTAAAAAACAAGAAACGGAAATTAAATTCTCACAAGGAAGTTACTGAATTAGTGTTACATCATGTGTGTACCTATAAATAATTAACTACAACCTTTCTGTGTGTATGTTTTTCTGGAAGAAAAATAACTATTAATAAGATTTACTGTTTGTGCTTAATATAAGTGATTCTAGGCGACAAGTTGAAAATAACGGATATAATGACACAAGCTCTGAGGGACCTTATCTACCTAAACGCCATCTCACGTTACCGAACCTCAACATTGGATCTCGATTAAGTCCTGCAGTAACAGCCAATAGTGCGCATTCTAACATGAGTTTTAGGTTCGACAATTCTTATGTGTTCAGAATGAGAGAAAGAGATCGATATGAGAGATACGAACGTAAGTTCTATGGTTATTTTGTATGGGGTAATAAGAGTTCTTACAACTATGAAAATTATTATCATTTCTTTTAAGGAGTTGAGTATTTCAACTCGCGCTTTCTTTTGATATGTGCATCAGTTTTGGCAAATGATGATAATTTAGTATCTTCAGTGGCAGAGCGGTGTGTATGCGGACTTATAACGCTATCGATACCAGTGATGGGCAGAGCACAAACAATCCACTGTGTAGCTACAAAGAAACATTATTTTATAAACTTGTGAAACACTGAAAATCACGAAAGGTGGAAATATCCTGCTATCCTATGTAGCGCGATTTAACAAAGCATTTTTTAAAATTATGTTAGGAATGAAACCAGGTTTCTTATGAAAAATAACACTACATATTGCACCTTGCGCTTAGCGATGATGACGTATTAAAAATATTTATAAATTCATTTTACTACCACCTTAAGTGTTAATAGATTTTTACACTTTGCATTGAAACTCTTACACCTGAAGATCGAGATGATGTAGGCTTCAGTATTTTATAGAAACAGCCTAGTTAGTGATATAATGTCTTAAAAAGACAATGGACCATAAACAGTTAAGGAGTTGCTAAAAAAACGAAGAAAAACTGTTAACTTTAAAAGTACTACAACTTAAAGTATTCCATTGGTGAGTGTGGTAAGACTTTTCTCTTAAGCCTTAAAGAACCCGTTAAATGTTAAAATAAAAAAATAACATTTTATCTTTTTTTGTGATTACTTTGCTCTTACTTATCATAATTTAAAGGTCTTTAAAGGTCTAAAGAATGATTATCTAACAATATATATATTTACTTCTTAGGAACCTTTCAAAGAGAAGTTTTAGAAGAACGAGACATGGAAGATGAATGGAAAAACATATACACCGTACGTGTTGGTTTTCTGGCACACTAGTTTATATAACTTTTTTTCTTCTCCTCTTTGCAAATTTAAGAATGGGAACTTACGTAATGTTTCACTTCGTGAATTAAATGTAAGTTCTTGGATTCTTAACAAAGAAAATTATAAGTATAGCTTTAGCTTAGTCGAACATATTTGAGATGGCAGGATGTCGATTTGCTTGAATTAGTTAGTTGTATATATCAAACCATGATGCGTCGTTTGAAAAACAAGAACAACTATTATGTCACATGAAAGAAGTTTTTATTGACATTGTACATTGATTTAGAATCGTTACGGGGGATTCCTCACTAAACTTAAAGATAAATTGTATACAGTTGATGAGTTTTGTTTTTCATCGACTTTTTAAAATATAACTAACGTATATCGAAACAGAAGCTGTTGATATAATATTTTATGTCAGATGCTGAATTGTATTCTTGGAATGGTGGACAAAACAAAACGGGCTCTAGCGATCTTACAACAACGAAGTCAGGTAGAATGGAACGAATTCTCCCCGTGGACTCGAAGACATTTAGAAGTTGGGGAATTTGATATGAAAAAACCAAGCAACGATATTTTGACTCGTTGCAAGTCGGCTGAGGAACGTGTTTCTGAGGTTCGCAGGAGAGCTGGTATGTTTTTAATGTTTAATGTCTTTACGTTCTCAGTAAGAAATCTAATTTATTTGAGTTGTAGCTGTAAGAGTTTGTTGTACAATTGAAAGTAAAACTGAAGGAGTTCCAGAAGAAGAGACACTAGATTTTAAATTTGGCTGCAAAATAGCACTTAGCCAAAATATAATTATACTAAAGACTATTCAGTCATTATAATTAAGCAAAGAAGAAGGGTCTATAAGCTAGAAAGTTTGCCTGCAAGTGACATGGGAACTACCATAAGCATATTTGCAGGAATTATGCAGCTATTACCATAACTTTCTTTTTGTGCATTTGTAACAAACCACATGTGTACCAACTTGCACAGTTTTTTCTCATAGTCTCTTACTTTGCGCTCATTTTTTACTGTGCACACCATCTATAAACTGCTTTTGTTTTTCAGCATGTTATTTACCATGTGATAAGTATTAAACTATGATATTTATAATATTATTACATTAGATACTTTCCCATTAAAACTACTAAATACTTATGATACATTTTGGTAGTTGAATATCAGTCGTAATCATTGTTCATAGCCTATATAATCGGTTCAGTTTAATTATTTATTAAAGACATTTTTATCAATCAACAGTAATTAGTTTATACCTTACAACAGGGTCATTAATGTGGTGGCGTCTTTAGTTAGGTATGATTCGATAATAGAACTTTTTTTTCAAAAGACTAGAGTGTTGTCCACTCTTTCGGGGTCTCACCCATTAAACGTTTTAGTTATTTACTTCTTTGGATGCTTTGAAGATGGGTATCCAGGATTTTTATAACATAATGATAAGCTTTTTTATTAGTTAAATGAAGGCAAAAGACATTTTTATATTTCTCTTACAATATACACATCTCATTATTTAAGTATTATCCCATGTTATTGTATGGTAGTCTTTTCTGGCATGTTAGACTATTGTAGATATGTGTGTACTGCAGGGTCTATAATGTATATCCCTGATCCCTAATTCAGACCTTAGTTTTTTTTATAATGTGTTGGAGTCCACATTTACAAACGACCATGCATGTGATGGTTTTGCTCTCAAGTGGGCTTTAAGATAGTTTAAGATAGTGTTGTGATTGAATATCCTGTTTCCATAAAAAAGGGTATTTTATATCCTCTGTTTAATTATAAAGTTATTTGACATATGGCGATATGAATGAGTGTCTTATGTTTCCTTTCTACATATTCTTGATATTTGTTTTTCTATTTGTTACATGTTAAGAGCATTCATTATCCAGTATGATTGTAGTGATGTATTTTTCTTCTTTCTTATTATCATTTTCTGCACTACAAATCTTGTTCTTCCTGGAAAATAAACGATCTATGACTGCCGTCTTTACAATGTTAAAGTTACTTCATTTGTAGTAGAAGCGTTTATCTGAAACAACGCGTTTCCTATAAATTCCTAAACATGTAGATAGCACGTAAATAATTCTAACAAAATTCAGAACATGCAACAAAAAAACATACGGCTGAATAAATTTTGGTAGGCCCCACAAGCTAAATAACGGTGACTATTTCAGTCTGACTAAACTGAACAATTTGATGACTTATCTTCCAGGATTCCATCTTTAAGATATGATTTGTTCACACTTTTTGGAGATTCTCCTTAAAACTATGTAGTGGATAATACCAATGAATCCTGTCTACACTTCTGGGTTTTAAAAATTAGTTTTGTTGTAAATAAAACGAAACTGACGGCTTGTTCTGTTTGGTAAGCAGTAGTGTTCGCACGTACCTTGATTCGAACATATTAAGTAGCAGAATTAGTACTTGTCTATAAACAGTTTTTATAGATATGAAATAATAATATTATCTTCTTCCTAGTTTTGCATGACAAGTATGTGTGTGTGTGTGTGAAAAATAGTAAAGTATAAATTCTAAAGACGAAGTTACAACATAGTCAATCAACGGACACTTCTCAAACTTTTATAGTATTCGCCAACAAACACGTTGTGTAAGTCGTTCTTGGTCTAGATAATTATGTCATTTACGCATCACGTATTCCAAAACTGTGCTGAGAATATTCGCTCCTGGACATAATAATGTGTGGTAACTGCTGTGTACAAAAGGTTTGGGAGTACATCTTGTTCATGAAATGGCTGTGAAAGTCCAGATGCCTGAAAAAAAAGAAAGAAGAGAGATCAGTATCCTGTCAATGAATTCGATCTTTCAAGGTTTACAAATGCATCTGGTTATTATTACAGGATGCGATGCAGGTGATAACATTTCTACAAGAGGATAGAATGTAAATCAGCAGTGAACGTATGTTTGCTTTCATGCAAAGATTGAGTTTCACCGTTTTTCAAGTAACGAATCTCTGGGTTCATCACGACAATAATAGCGAAACAATCATCCGTGCTCGTCCAATGTTGTCACTAGTCTCGCAGGGGTAAGAATAGTGTAGTGCTATGCAAACCCCGTCGCATTAATAACGTGGTTCTTGTGAATGAAACAGCACAATTAACAGAACAAACGTACAATATCTACCTCTTCGCTGAAAGGTTTTCAGAATGCTACAACAACCAGTGATAATACTATACTGTTGACAAATCGGTCAAAAACTGAAAAGTAGTTGCGACCATTTATTATGGAAAAGATTAAAAGTAATTGTTTGGTTTCTTTGTTGTTTTTAGTTTCCAACATTTGTTGGATAATCTGAATACGTTTCATGCAACCAAAGAAACTCGTGGACAAATTTCCCTTCTTATTGACTCTGTTTTATCTATAATAAAAGGCTCAAAATAACTTTAAAAATTACAAGTCAAGTTTCAGAATTGGTCAGAACAAGTTGAAAACTAAGTTAAAATAAATATCTTGCACTGACAGGCCACTTTCGTTGTTAGTTGCCAAACGATATTGGCTCAGTCGGATAATTCCTGACATTAACAAATTTAAATAAATTAATTTTAAGTTGCGCTTTAATTGCTATTAAGTGAATCACATTTCCAAGAAACCAGACTTATCAAGACAGTTTTGAGTAGTATATTGTATAAAAGGGTTTTTATACCATCTGGTTATTTTTATTTTGAAATTATTGTATTCTGAGGCAATTTTTTGTTTTTGATACAAATTTCGACGTAAACAAGATGCTAACCAAATAAATCTTCTGAAATTCGGATTTTATATTATTTGGATCTTACTATTTTGAAAATGATATATATAATTTTTTGGTTTTTTATTCAAATTTTGACATAAACATGATACTAACCAAATACGACCTCTGATATACTAAAGACACAAAGATAGTCAAAGATTTCTTCTGACATTTCGGGGAACCAGAAGTTAATTAAAATTAAAATTCAAAGTTTGGACAAAACATTTAAGGCCGCCTGGAAAGATCAAAGTCATGTTTTCAAAAATACTAACAAATAGAGGAGAAGATAACGTATGTGTATGTATATATATATAAGGTCTTCGTTACAACTAAGATAGAATAACATTATAAAACACTAGTTTCAAGCTGTAGTCATCTCATCACTCAATGTGAAATAGAAATATGTAGGGTTAAACGTATGAAATCATCTTGGAAGAGTAAAGATTATTTCTCTTTATAAATGTATGATGCACATTTTTCTGAAATTTGTAATTTTATGATAAATAATGCATGTGTAGAGCAGTAAATTAATACCCAAGTGGAGAAGTCGAGTAGTTAGTTCAGTGTAACCACATTCAATAGTAGGTGGATCAAGACCAAAATTGAGTAGTTAGTTCAGTGTAACCACATTCAACAGTAGGTGGATCAAGACCAAAATGGAGTAGTTAGACCAGTGTAACCACATTCAACAGTAGGTGGATCAAGACCAAAATGGAGTAGTTAGTTCAGTGTAACCACATTCAACAGTAGGTGGATTAAGACCAAAATGGAGTAGTTAGACCAGTGTAACCAATTCAAGAGTAGTTGGATCAAGATCCAAATAAAGTAATCGAGTGGAGAGATAAGTGTAACCACATTCAAGAGTAGATTGATCAAGACTCAAGTAGAGTAATCGAGTAAATAGATAAGTGTAACCACATTCAAGAGTAGCTGAATCAAGAATAGCTAGATCAGTGTAACCACATCCACCATGATTATTGAGAATGGATCTCAGTGTTAATCGCAGAATTTAATGTTGTACTTTATTGAATTTATAAACGTTTATAATATCACAGTATGGTGTAAGTTCCGGTTACATTTGTATCTCAGGCCCGGCATGGCCAAGCGTGTTAAGGTGTGCGACTCGTAATCTGAGGGTCGCGGGTTCGCATCCCCGTCGCGCCAAACATGCTCGCCCTTTCGGCCGTGGGGACGTTATAATATGACGGTCAATCACACTATTCGTTGGTAAAAGAGTAGCCCAAGAGTTGGCGGTGGGTGGTGATGACTAGCTGCCTTCCCTCTAGTCTTACACTACTAAA
Source organism: Tachypleus tridentatus (assembly GCF_004210375.1). Classification (NCBI taxonomy): domain Eukaryota; kingdom Metazoa; phylum Arthropoda; class Merostomata; order Xiphosura; family Limulidae; genus Tachypleus; species Tachypleus tridentatus. The sequence goes on from NC_134825.1 coordinate 56,802,375, forward strand.
TTAGGGACGGCTAGTGCAGATAGCCCTAGTGTAGCTTTGTGCGAAATTAAAAAAACAAACAAACAATTAACTCAGCATGATCGTCTTTGATACTTTCATTTAATACCATCATAAACTTTTATATGGGCCCGGCATGGCCTAGCGCGTAAGGCGTGCGACTCGTAATCCGAGGGTCGCGGGTTCGCGCCCGCGTCGCGCTAAACATGCTCGCCCTCCCAGCCGTGGGGGTGTATAATGTGACGGTCAATTTCACTATTCGTTGGTAAAAGAGTAGCCCAAGAGTTGGCGGTGGGTGGTGATGACTAGCTGCCTTCCCTCTAGTCTTACACTGCTAAATTAGGGACGGCTAGCACAGATAGCCCTCGAGTAGCTTTGTGCGAAATTCAAAACAAACAAACAAACAAACAAACAAATATTTGTATCTCGAATGGTATGAAGTTGTATCTTTTTTATGTTGGATTGATTTTATTGAAAAACTATGACCTTTCTAAAATGACATTGTATGTCTAAGACTGTTTGTTACATGTTAGCTTCAGTGGATTGCCTTATGCTTAAACATTCTGAAAAAGATCTGAAATCACCGTTGTGTTTTGTTTAAGTAAAATATTTTAGTGAAATGTTTTGTATGTTACAGATATCTTGAACAAATTACTATGACCTTTCACATGACACTCAATGCTAAGTCCTACATTTTTCATTTTACATCTATTGGATTTCGGGATGCCTAAAATAACAATAAAAAAATCTAAGGATATATTTATAACTTGAACAGAACAGAAGGTATAGAAATTTTGTTATATTTGGTGACCACTATATTATTTGTTTCTGTTTAGGCCGTAGACACAAAATGATACATAACATTTTCAGTCTGCAGGTGCGAATTGTATATAAGTAGTGTGTATCATATTCTACTCAAAAATGCTTTGTCAACTATTTTCCAGGTTTTCTTTTCCAGATATGATACCGGACTATGACTACCTATGATATAAAAACACATCTATAACTGTATATTATGTAACCAACTGGCTTTAAAGGACTAACCAGGCCAATATCACTAACAGCGGCCCAGTAATTCTTAACATGCTGCATAATGACTAAAAAATGGGTTAAATGCATTGACCCACCAGGTAATTGCCTGGTGTCCCAGTAGTACATTCTGCCTCTAGTATCCAGAGACAATAAATGAATACTGTTCAAGCTCTATGTGTTTTCTTAAATGAATAAAGGCTTGCTTTATAAGCTAAAATGTGACTACCATTTAAATCGCCCATTTTTATAATTACGTAAATGAATTATCTCCGTATAACAGTTGTCAATTTCTCTACTGACGTAACCAAACGTTTCAGTGAATAGTGACAAAAACAACTGTTTTTACATTTTGTGTGACTAGTTGATTGTTTTCAGAAGAAGCTGTGAAAGAAATGAAACGTCAGGCTGTCACAGAACTTCAGAAAGCTGTTTCTACAGCAGAATCTAAAGCCAACGAGTTGCTTGCAGCGGAAAGAATAAAAATGGAGAGGCTTATAACAGAAGCAAGACGACAAGGATCAGAAGAGGCCTTGGCTTCTATTAATCAGCAAGAAGATTCTATAGAAGTAAATAAGCTGTAGTATTTTGTTGTCAACAATTATACTTAACTAGCCTTTGGTTAACAACAACAATATAGAGATAAGTAACATATGATAGCTGTTCTAGCTCCTGTCTTTTCTTGGCAGGTCTTACACCAGTTACAAGCTGAGTTTTTCCGGCGAAGATATTTTATTTCCCCGTAGAAATAATAACGTCGGAAGTAATTCATTAAAGTTGAACGTTTTGTAATGTTTGAAATCTATGAACGTTCCTGGTCAAATTCTGTAGTTTTCCGCTTAATAAGCTTTAACTACAGTTATAACTCAATGTTTACAATATACTGACCATAACTGAACAATAACAATATTCTCTCCGTGTTTTGTAATAACTTGCTTTTACATACTCGCTCGAGATTTTCGAACGGTTAATAATATTCAAAAACACGTAAACCACATATTGTTGATTCTTGTTTTGGAGAATCTTCTACAAATTTAGAGGACTAGCAAGACTTTCGCAATACGTATCCAACTATATACGTCACATGTATAAAACTGAAAAACACACAGATACTTAAATAAATGTATATCGATAAATCTGTGAGATATGTTACTAATCAAACATTGCAGCCTACTGAAAATACTTAAAATAACGAATTTCCCAAAATATAATAAAAACATTAAGATTCTAGTTGAAAAAGTAGCGTAATTAAGTCTGTCCACAAGAATACTAAATAAATAATACATTTTAGATTTATAATCAATAATAACTTTAATAAATAAAGCAATTTAACATTTAGACAATTAGTGTAAAATTTCAAAGTAATAATTATTTCAACATATAAAATAATAACATTAAGAACTAAGTATTGAATTATGTAATAACTACCAATAAGAAGCTAATTTTATAAAAAACAGTAAAATATTAAGATATTAAACAGTCTCTTTGTAGCACGCAGTTATTATCAATATAAATAACTGTACAAAATTAGTTACGTATTATGTACAAAATTGTTTTTATTATACCCAAGAAAAAGAAAAGTGAACTATTAAAATATTTGAAAATCATTAAAAATAATTGTACATGGAAAGCTTCAGACATTGTAAGGAATGCGGTAATCTTTCCTCAGAGGCCCGGCATGGTGATATGGTTAAGGCACTCGACCCGTAATACTGGGTTCGAATCCCCGTCACACTAAACACGCTCGCCCTTTCAGCCGTGAGAACGTTCTAATATACGCTCAATCTCACTATTCCTTAGTAAAAGAGTAGCCCAAAAGTTGGCGGTGGGTGGTGATGACTAGCTGCCTCCCCTCTAGTCTTACACTGTTACATTAGGGACGGCTAGCGCAGATAGCCCTCGTGTAGCTTTGCGCGAAATTCAAAAACAAACAAATCTTTTCTCGATTGAACTGCTTATTGTGAACTTATGAAACTATCTTCAATCCTCTTTTATCCAAGAAAAGGTGATTGCTTTGAAAAGCTTATTTGAATAATATTTGGAAACTCTTTGAGAATTTGATGTTGCTCCTGATGGATCAGTGATAAGTTTACGGATTCACATCACTAAAATTCAAAGTTTGATCACCCGTGTTAGAAATTCACAGGTGGCATTACTGTCAAACAACTACAATAAAATTAAGCGAAAATAACCAATATCTATTTATAACTTAGGAAAATCAGATTATTTAAACAGCAACATATACCGTACTGTTACAAAGCGAAATAAAATGTTGACGAATTACCTAATTTATGGATAAATTGTAAAAGTTCCTTTAGACCATGTCTAACTGTTTGTCTCGTTGTGTACGTTTGTAATTGGATCTGTCACATTTTTCCTTAGAATTGCTGGAACTGTGGAAGAAAGGCAAACGAAACTTGTAGTGGATGTAAGGTAGCACGATACTGTGGCTCATTTTGTCAACATCGACACTGGGAAAACCACCATAAAATTTGTGGAAAGAATACCGACGGATCCACTTCTATTACCACTATTTCTTCAGAAAATTCCAAGGTCACCAAGGCCTCGACAAACTCGCCAGTATCGGAGCCCGACTAATGATAAAAATAGTCCTAGCCCAAAAACATTGAACAGAACTGAGAAACAGACTAATATGTGATGGCAAATTTCGTTTAAGTCAAGAAGCATACATATGTTTACTCGTGTAATAATGATAACACTGAAGATAAACAAACATTAGGTCAGTAGAATGAAGTGTCGGAGAAAGATTTATAATGTGTTCTCATGCGTGCTTCTATGGCAGTGTATTTACATATATTGTGTATATACATTTGTATAGTTATATTTCGTAGGCTGTCGCAGTGACGTGTCATGTACTTAGTCAAAACAAACTTTCAAAACTGTATGGGTCTTCAGAAAAAATAATTACTGGATGTTTTTTAACTTTATAATCAGAAAGGTAGCAAAGCTTGCGTATTGGAAGTGGAATTGATATCTACAAAGAAGAACTGGTACGCTATTCCTTTTATTTAACCACTTTTCAAAACTAAACAAACGAGTGACACACACAATTTTTTTTTTGCACAGTTGTTGAGTATATCGTTTTAATAGTGAAACCGTAACTACTATTAGAATGTCAAATCATGTACAGCAGACATACATTATAGAAACATGTATAACTTGATAAGACTTATAAAGGCCAGTTAGTTAAAGTTGAGCTCAAACCAATCAGAAAAGCTGACCGACACGTGACATTATCTGTCATTGTTTTTAACACAGACATATATTGCTATTACTTGTGACGTATTTTCCATCAAGTGTTTCACAAATGCTGGCATGCAAATACAAAAGTTTCTTCGACAGTGTATACTCAGAGAAGAAAACAATTGGAAACATTCAGGTCATATTTTTCACTGTCTTTTTTTAGACATGCTACAAATAATTGTAATTTGCTGTACTTAAAGGTGTGATGCTGATTTAAGTGTGAAATGAATACAAACTCTTGTTATTTTGACATTTCATTAATACAGTCAACAAAAAACCACCGAGAACTCTCCAATAGTTTGCGTTAGTGTAAGGCCGCAATGACCTATCTTGTATGTCGAACTCGTAAACCTTTTGCTGTCCTAGTGGGCGGTTTTTTTTTTTTTTGATAGAATATGATACAATCGATAATCTAATGGTAAAAACTCTTACATTGTTTGTGATACAAAAATAACAAACAACTGGTCTAGACAAAACTTGCGTAAGTAGATATAAAGTTATTTTACAGAAACTTCGTGTGGTACAAATATATTTAAACTTTTATTTTCTGGAAACTTCGTATACTAAAAATATTAAACATTTATTTCAGAGAAATCTTGTACAGTAAAAATGTATTTAAATTTCTAAAAGACATTAAGCTGCGAAACTCTTCTACTTATAATTTATAAGGCATAATTAATAATAATTATATTTCACACCAGAATAAAAACTTCCTAAAGGTTTAACTTCAAAATGCCTGATCAACGACATCGTTTTAAAAAAATAAATATCTTTGATATAATCTTAATAATTATATGCTTGATAAACCAATTTTTAAACTACAACATTATTATTTCTAAATCTGTGGCTTATTTTATAAAATATTTTATCTATATTATACAAGAATATATATATATATACTTTGTTTTTGCAGTTAGATATAAATTTAGTTTTTTTTTCATACTAAATATGCTGTATATGGTTAATTCACGTCAATGTACCTAAAGATCAATATCAGATCTTCCTTTATAAAAGTTACAGTATATTAGCGTTCTCATCACTGAGATTTGAATCCAATCATCTAAGATCCTTGACTTTTCAGCTATGAGAGAGTTAATTAGAAGATCAGTCCAACTATTCGATTAGAATAGGTCAAGAGTTGGCGGTCAGTAATGTTGACTAGTTGCCTATCCTCTAGTTTACCAATTCTAAACTATGGACGACTAAAGTAGGTAATCTCTGGGTAGTTTTTTTTCAAATCTTTCTCGGACACACACACACACACAAATAGCGGTGGTGGTTTATCTTTATATATGGAACTCAGCTACTTAACTAAACACGTATTATTGTAATAGAATATGTTTTTCTTGTATCATAACTCTATTTAAACACAAATATTTTTTCCTACTACTTAAAACAAAATTTGTGATGATTTAAAAAAAAAAGTATTTTCTATATTTGTGTAAAGAAAGAAACTTTATTTGGAGAAAATTTAAAACTAAACCATAGACGAATATACTACTTATTTTAATATACGAATAGGTAGAAAAAATGTAGTAGCGCGAGTTTAAAAAAAAAGGAAGAAAGAAAGAAATATTGTTATTGTATATTATCATAACTGTTTGTATATATTGTGTGGATTTTCAAGTTTCAACTCTAACTAATCACAATATTCATACAAAAATATAATAAAAAATCTTGTATTATAGTAAATTATATGTCGTGAAATGTGTTTCATGAATAATAGATGTCGATCTCTCTATGAAGTACCCTCTAGTAACTTGCTTTTGTATAGCTGAAAATCTACACAATCAACACTACACTGTTAAATTTTATTGTACGTTTTCCCATTCTTAGATAGAAATTAGTTAATATAATAAAATCGTGGCACAGTGAGGCAAATCCAACCCATAACTGATTATGTCTGGTTTACATCAAAACGGACATATTAATCATTGTACTTTAAGTACGTGTAAATGACACATAAAGTGGTTCTTTCAAATCCGTCATAATGAAACAAATAATATAACTTCGTGTAACTACTTAAATCACAGTCACTTTATATTGAAACTATTGAAATTTTCGTATTTATGAAATTCCATCTGAAACGTATATATTGAATGTCTTAATGGTTTATTGTAGTGTACAGTATTTGTTCCTGAGAGTCATGCGAGATACTTTTTTTTTTTTTTTTTCGAAAATAGGCTTAAATTTAAGCATCACGTATCATTGGCTATTAAATACTAGTATTGCTAATTTCATTTGATATTCTGGAGCTGACAACACTACAAGAAAAGAAATAATGTTAGCTCTGTAACTGGTGTCATGTTTCAGTGGCATGACTAAATTAATTAAAACACAAAAATTGGCATTATTATATGGAAAAATGATAGTCGTTTCTTTGTATTGTAGTGCATGATACTGAAGATAATTTTATTTCTTTGAATTAGTTTTATTATAAAATCTTATACTGAAGATTTTTTACTGCAAATGCAAGTATATCATTAAAAATCTATATTAATAAGACATAGAAAAGAATATGAGAAACTATTAATGCTTAGGATCCTGCAAAAGAAAAAGAACAGCAATATTACATTTACACAATCATGATACGTATTTAAATTTATTAGCCGAAATGGATTTTTTCATGATCATGTTCAAACAGATATTAAATGTCAGGTCATAAGTTGAAACGTTAAAATTTACGAAAAAATAAGCTCATCAAATTTACAAGTGGAAGAATGTTGACTATTTCGTCTATGAAATTGTAAAAGTAAAATGTAGTTATATTAAAAGATGTTTTATTTCTTTAGGGTTAGTTAGCAATTTAATATAATATTAAGAAATCGTGATGTAAAGGTTTATAAAAACAAGAACAAAGAAACATGGTTTTTACGATCTTCAGACCGTGTGTAGCATATAAAGTGTATAGTTTTATGTCTGTTGTAGGCTACATTCATACATGTTACATAAAAAATAGCTTTAGTTCTGATTACTATACATATCCCAAATATGATCCATGATATAAACCTTTTGTCTGCGGAGTAAACCTTTCATTTATTTATTGGATTAAAATCTGTGTTCATAAAATGTATTATCTGTGTCTTTATTCGATTAAACGAAAACAAACTTTAAAAGTTATGTATCATAAACAAACATGAATAATCATTATATGACGGTAAATGCTTATTTAATTTACTTCGAAAGTTTTGTTATAAATAATTACTTTATCAATATCTTTTCTTAACTTGAATTATAATAATAATATATAGAAAAAATGTTTATTCTTTTTCAGTTTTATGAAAAACTTTTTCTATATATATACTTTATCATAACCTGGGCGTGTATGTGATATATTACGTTTTGAGTAGTTTGCATAAGATTAGAAACGTATCATTAATACGTATATACCCGAATATTAATGGAATGGCCTCGATAACACATGAAAACAACGGCAAATTGAACAGTTAACATCAGCTGCAAATTAAACTTAGAGATGTGTCATATTCTAATTTGGTATGTGTGTGTTAAAACTTAGTCAATTTTAAGTTAGTAATTTCATGCCCTGAAAACATGTTGCTTGCTTCTCCCAACCATTATAGATATTCTTGATTAAACTGCCCTTTAATGAGCAACTTTTCGCTCGCCACTAGTCTCAAAACTTCCACCTAATTCCTCTTAGTTCAGCTTCGTTTAAGCATATAAATTAGTATGCGTTCTACCATAACCTTACACTTACAGCTATTCTTGATTTGAATGCACTTTAATGCACAAATATTTTCTCGCTACTAGCTTTGAAACTCCTACCTAATTCCATGTGATTCAGCTGAGTTTAAGCATGCAAATTAGTATGCGACTGTTTTCTACCAATGGTAGTGTGACGAGCCCTCCTGTCTCAGCTGACTCGCTATGCAGTTGAACCGAATCTTCGCTTCCAGATGAGGCAAAACAGAACCGGAAGTAGGTAGGACAAGTAACAAAAGGTAAATATCTATCAGAAATATATTTTCAGTACAGGAAGATATTAAATTAAATTTCCATACGATTACTTACTTCATCTGAGAGTTACACCTAGAATTCCACACTGTGTATGTGAAGGAACGGTGTAAAATTACCGAGAGGATCACCATTTAAAAACGTCTGACAAGCACCGATGGAATGTGCCATCTCAATGAACGGAAACACTTATGTGAGACAGCGCCACATCTGAGCCAGGTATACTTTTCGCTAATGGGCAGCCCATAGATGTGGTGTCACAATCAATAGGCGGAACAAAGTAACATTTGCGAACCTCTAAGAAAGAAGAATGTGTGTAGGTTGCCAAGACATGTCAGACTATCTTAAGCAGAAGGTCAATGTTAATTCAGATCATTACACTAGGAGAAACTCAACCACCCTATGGTAGGAGAAAGGTCATCAACTACTCCCCTTAGGTCTAAGAACCAGAAATGAAGAGGAACCTCTATTTCGAGAACATAAACCATCACGTACACAAATCCATTACAACTTGAAGCAATAAACCTCGGAAATGTGTATCGAGATTAATGAAAATACAATGACGAGAGTCACTTCCAGTCCAGAAACAATCGCCTTTTGGAATATAACTTCCAATCCATGGTAGGGGAAAGTTACCCGCCAGATCGCATGTGTTTCTTTGTTCGTTTTGAATTTCGGGAAAACCTATACGAGGGCCATCTGCACTACCCGTCTCTAATTTAGCAGTGTAAGACTAGGAGAAAGGCAGCTAGTTATTACCACCTATCGCCAACTCTTGGGCTACTCTTTTACCAAGGAATTCTGAGATTGAGCGTATATTGGAACGTTCTCACGGCTGAAAGGGCAAGTATATGTGAAGGCGATTCAAACCCGCGACCCTCAGATTACGAGTCGAGTTCCCTAAGCATTTGGCCACGCCAGACCCAAATCACATGTGAGGATTTATGTTGGCTGGTTTAGTCCCAATCAAAACCAGATTTCCAGCTGGTGGTAAAGTCTCAGCGAGAGGGAAAAGCTGCAAAACAGATGACAAAATCCAGGACAGACTGGCACATCTGTAATAAAATACCAGATCTGTGGCAAGAGGATTATCACACCTTCTACACAGGTAGAATGCCACTTCACTACTCTGCCTACATGAAACTGTACACATTAAGGGGATTATTCCATGATTCACCATTTTAGCAGCTAAGAGTTGAAAAGTGATAAGGACGGGGGGATGGAGAAGTGCATTGGAAAATCCAGAGAAATATATTACTGGAGAAAGTGCAATGGGTGACTGTGAAACTTCATTTTGAAAAGTAACTGAAGGAATATTAGAGGTAGGCAGCAATCTTATTTTACTTTACTCGTGTTCGTCCACGAGTGTATGGTTCACTACAAACAATTTATGATGCAAATATACCACGGGGAAGAACCTGCAAGCAATTGTGTAGAATACCCGATTTCAACAATGAGCTTTATATACTTTACAGATCTCACGGTCCAGGTTTTGGATATTAGTATATCTAGACAGGCACCACTCGCCACAGAGTGGGATCCATTACATGTTAAGTAGGCTTTTAAAAAAATACGAAGGAATTAAATAAAAATAACTAACCCACCCAGAATTGTACCAACGTATGACGAACAGCTACAGGGAGAAAACGATATCTATATTTCAAGACAAAGGTCTGGGGAATGGTCCACATGCAGGACGATGAATCTTATGGGATAAAACACCATAGAATCTGCAAATTTCAGAAGAAAATGAGAAATATGCAATTCGGATAATATAACAAACTCAACCAGCAAGGGTGATAGAAGAAATATCACAAGAAATAGACAGATTTCAATTGACAACAAAGAATTGTGACAATCATGGAAGGAGTAACACCAAAGCATGAACAGGATATATAGATGATCAGAGGTAGAGTAAATATGGTATATGGAAAGAAGGGAAATATTGGTGAAGGTAAAATCAGCTTTTTGTGAAGCTGATATTTTATGAAGGAAAGAACAGTCAGGATGTAAAAGGACAAAGTTTTGTGGTACCAAATGCAGTAAAGTTGATGGCAAACAAATCCGAAAGGTGACATCTACAAGTCAAATGGAAAAGAAAATATGTCTTCAAGAAACATGAGGCAAGTGGTTAAAGAGGAAGAAGAAACATTGGAATTTAAATTCCAATCTGACAGTTGAATTGTATAAGAAGGAGGATGGAGACGCATAGATTTAAAACAAAAGGGAAATAACTGAAGAGGTAAACACACAACACAAATGGAAAAACGAAAATTCGATGGCAGGGTTGCTCTATAGTTTGCAATGGACAGATCATTGTCAAACAACCATGTAAAAAATAAAATAACATATCTGAGGAATGAAAGAATTCATGCCAGATAGACCAATGACGGAGTATTTTCTACGTACGTTGATATACAGGTATGTATATGGAATGGACAGAGAGAGACAACTGGGATGCTACACATGTGGATAATCCCAAATTATTTGCAAGGGCAAGACAAAAGCTACGAACGAAGCTAAATTATGGGCACAAAAGGATGAAGTATCCCCTGAGTGAAGTTACTGGAGGAGGGACTGGGAGAGAGGAAGAGTTAATGGAGATTGTTTCTGGAAAAGGAACAGAAACTATGATAAGAAGTTCGAGCCATAAGAAGGACTCGAAATGGAATGGATTGGATGAGAGAATTTACTCTGGAGGGAGAAGGAAAGAAAAACATGCATAAAAGAAAAAGTCTTTTCAGTCCTCGCTGAATAATCCAAAGTATGTAGAACTGGGGATTAAAACAGATGAAGCTTGGCATTCAAATGAGTGACAACTGCACCCAGTTGGAGAGTATTCAACTGAAAATACAGCCACAAGAATACATATGGCTTGAGAAATCACTCTGTGGGTAGAATCTTGTTGGGAAAGGACAGACAATCAAGGACATGACTGAAGGAACCTGGTATGTGAAAAACCAGCAAACGAATTTGATAGATTTGAATCCACAAGAGTAGATCTCAAATATGGGGGAACATATGAATTGGTACCAAGCGTCCCCCTTGTCTGGTAAGACAATTGTTGAATTCTTGGAATGCATCATAACTGTCATGCCGATCACATATGATAGAAAATGAATCTAACAAATAGAAAGGAGTTCCAAAAGGTTGTTGTGAAGATCTAATTCCTCCTGAGTATAAAGGCTTAATATCTTATGCAAATTTCAGTATGCATCTCATCCAAAGAATGAGGCATTTCTAAGGAAATGGTTATCCACACGGAAAGGAGGAATAGATACTCTTATTCTCATGCTGTCTCTGTTTAACCACCAAAGGAAGTTGGGCTGAAGGAACATCTGTTAATACAGAGGGCTCCTGAGGGTCATTGATCTTGTAGTCCCGCTGCAAGGAATGAATGTGAACATGGACCACAGGTATAAGAGTCTCCAGTAGTACCCAAGTTCTCAAAAGGTACATAACCTCTCAAGTAGGAAAAAGTTCCTGATAACACCTTCTAAACTAAAAAAATCATGGCTCTCAGACGAAGAGGAAAAAGCTGAGATCGACTGAAATGAGAGTTGAAAACACCCTCAGGTAAACAACATATTGAGTGGGGGTGGATAACAGACTTCTCCAACTCAATAATCCAACCCACCCAAGCAGTTTCTATGAGAAGTTAGGCGTTTGCACAATGTTCTAAAAAATGGAACCGGGAGAAGCCAGTCATTGATATAATGATGGAAATTGAGCCTTTGGCAATGTACAAATTGGACAAATGAATGGACCATACAAAAGAAAATGTAGGGTGTCAATGCCAGTCTGAAAGGAAGAGCTCAGAACTGACAAACATGTTCACCGTGCATGAAATGCAGATAACAACATGAAGCTCAACCAATAGGGGTGTGAAGATAAGCACCAGAGATGTCGAATCTCATCATCCAAAACCCTATAAGGAAAGCCAGCTTAGAAACAGATGGGAATCCATTGTGAACCAAGGCACACTGAGGAAGCATTTCAGATGGAACAGATCAATAATATGATCCCAATTATCAGTCTTCTTGGTAATGATAAAAATTTAGGAATAGAATTCTGGAAGCACAGGAGAAATCTGTTTGATAGCATCCTTTATGATGTCTTGAACCACTTATGGGAGATGCTGGTGAGAAATGGGATTTTGAAGATATTTGTTTTGAATTTCGCACAAAGCTACACAAGGACTATCTGCGCTAGCTCTCCCTAATTTAACAGTGTAAGACCAGAGAGAAGACAGCTGGTCATCACCACCCACTGCCAACTATTGGGCTACTCTTTCACTAACAAATAGTGGGATTGACTGTCACATTATGACATCCTCACGGATGAAAGGGCTAGCATGTTTGATGCAATGGGATTCAAACCCGCAACCCTTAGACTACGAGCTGAGCATTTTAACCACTTGGCCATGCCCGACTGGATCTTGAGGAAGGAAAGGAATTGGGATGCAGTATAAGGTGGGAGGAAAAGGATGGAGAGCCTTTCTGACAAAACTTGAATAAGCTAGGATTGATGAAGGTGTTTGTGTTCTTTGAATCTAGTTTCCATTTCTCTGCTCATTTCTCCAATATAGAACAATATGTGTTAAATAATTTGGTTAAGTACACAGAGGGAAGAGTGCTATCTGTGACTATTGCAAGTATTAATTACCAACTACAATGCTGAAATCATATTTTAAGGACTAATAAACATGCCACAAGGTGTACAGGTGGAAATGTTTTCACATTCACTACTTGACACAGCTTGTTTTAAAAATTATAGATAAAACTCAAACAAAGCTAACACTAAAAATCTTGACAACCATAATAGGAAACTTATTTAATTCCTAAGCTAAATTATTATATGATCTGTGAGGCAATGATATGTCACAATGCCTCACATAAGAAAATAGTTTGGCCACTTATTTTTGTTTCTAAGTATGTTTATTTGTTGTACTTTTAGCAGTAGGTTTTTCTCAACAAAAATTAAGTTTGTGAATCGAAGTACAAGTTTTCAATCTTCACACAACCTAACAGATATCCTGAAACCTGGCAAAACTGTTTTTTTTTTGTATGACAAATTAATGATACATGATTAATTTTACATTTAAGCAGATGAGAAACCGTTGTAATGCAGTTTCTGCTAGCTTTATGTTGTTATTGGTATATAATAAACTCTTGAAGGTAGCCTACGTGTGGTTTTTCATATTCCTACTGTAAACTTTAGGAGCAGCTTTAAAAACAGAAATTGATTACTTGCTCAAATATATGGCACATTGTAAAATGTGAAATACAGTTAAAAACTGTCATAAGAAACTAAAATATAAATTCTTGTGCTGACTACTACACAGCCTGCCCATTAAAGATAAACAACAAACCAAAAAAATTACAATCAAACCATCCTTCAAGTGAAAGGCAGCTGAGAAACTATAATTAAGTTAATAATTACTGAGCAGTCTAAATGTCTAAAAAAATCTGAACATAAAGCAAAAGTTGTTAAGATAAATTATTTCTTGAAGTAAGATCCATTAAAACAACTTCTTATTTATACCTGATGTTTAGAAAAACTAACACAAACTACCATCTTAGGAAGGTGTGTTTAATAAGAGATCAGTATTTCTTAGCTTAATAAACTATGCTATACTAAACATACTTTCACAGGATCCCACAAAGTATTCTGTTTGAAGAGTAAATAGAACCAAAATTAATAAGAGTAACAAATATTTTTATTTCTTGCTTCATGCTGTGTTGTAGTCTACAGAATGCATAAATCTTTTTGTGGCAAGCACATTTTACTGATGTCATGATGGTACAAATTGCAAAATTATGCTTCCCTCATGTGATAACATTTTATATCTACTGTATAATTGACGTTATTATAGTGGTTAAAACAGGTGGCCCATCCATGGTTGTTTCTGTTCCTTTTGGGGAAATAAGTTTCTCATCTATATATAATATAGCAGCAACTTCCCAGATATTTTTCAAAGTTAATATCAAATTAAATGGTATTTATACAAACGTACAAAGAAGAATCACTAATCAACTATTTTTCATTGTTAATACAAAAACAATATTTACACAAACATATTGGGAAGAATCATTTACCAGATACTTTTCATAGTTAACAGCAAATTAAAAATGCAGGTGAATTTCCATTTAATTTGTTTGGAAATACTTTTTCATTTGTTTTGTTTAATTTTGATCACATTAGCACATTTGTATTTTCATTAACAGCATAAAGTGCATATAGAAAAATATCCAATATACATCTTTTCATTTATTTATATTACATTGATCTTCAAAAATACATTTTTTACAGCTTAAACTTTATAAAACTACAACAATTTTATGTTGTCTTGAAATTTTATCTTATGTTTATTATTCTCTTATTCCAATTTGATTGTATGGCATTCTGCAACTGTATTTTATGAACTGAATCATAAAGGGTCACTAAACTTCATATAAATAAGTTATAAACTTTATTATCTCAAACAAATTCAAACTACATACTGCAATTGATAAAAATAAGCTTGTTTTTTACTTTACATTCAAAACATGTAACTTATAGTAACAAAATTATAGATTAATTTTTCTCTTCTTAATAAAATAAGAAAACCTTCAATTATAAAAGTTCATGTTGACACTGAAGCAATGGTTTTCTTATCACTTCAACCAATACAGTGGTCCTTTGATAAACAACTGTCAGTTTCTAATTCACAGTATAAAACTTTCAATATGCTCAAATTGTTATTTAAATAAAACTTTTAATTCAGTGACACACAACATTACAACTGAGAAAGTAATAGTCAACCGTTATAACATAATAAAATGTAAACTATAATTTTTTTTTCTTTTCTGTTAAGTATTTAAAATAACAGCTTTTAATATTTCAGCTCCTTCAGCTGGAAGATTAGCAACTACCCCATCAAACTCAGCAGGAAATTGATGTTGGGTTGTTCTGACTATATGAACAAGCAATGACCTTGTTTCTAGAAGCAGAAAAAATAAATTTAACAGAAATTTTAGTTATGATCAGGAGAGATGGAAAATAATTACTTATGATAGATATAAATGAAAAAAAGAACTATTATAATAACAGTAAATATTAAAATGCACATAACATAATTGTTTTAATTCTTGGAGACTTATTTTCAATTAAAGCACCATAAATTAAAAACTGGTAGTTACCTGAATAGATTTTATTAGTATCAATATCTTTTTAATCACTATCATTTACAATAAAAACAAAAATTCACAAACACAAAATGATGTAAACCAAATTTTAGGAAAAATATACAAATGTTATTCATATGGACAATCTTTTCCTACTTAAGTAAAACTAGCCATGGTACCAGGCTTCTCTTGGGTCATTAGATTAATATTTTACCATTTGACTGACTGAGTATGCTTTGAACTAGTTTTAGATACAAAATACATCTTTTCATAGAAGTAGTAAAATTTACTCTATAATAAAAAAATCTTCATTGTAATTAAGAATTATCTGTTAATGTCTTAATAATTTATCATTGCACTGAGAACTTTAGTCATATTTTATCAAAGTGTTTGGCTTATTCTTTATCCTTGCAGTGCTCCAGGATAGATAACGTTGGTTGTTTTCCAATCTGATGCTGAGTTGGAAAGGTTTTTGTTATCACTGAAAACAAACATGAAATTGGCCATGAGATAAGTATGGGACTTACAGATTGAGATAAACTACCTTGTGTTTGCCCCTGCACCTCGTTGATGCTCGTGGCAAATCTGAATTGAACTGGAGTTCTGTAACTGTTTTGTTTGATGTCATTTCCTAAACTTCATTTACTTAAACCTCTTTTACTACTGAGGGTCTATTCCACGGATTCTAAGAGGTCGCTATGCCTTTTTTCCCTCCTTGTTAACTTTAACTAAGAAATGTTTGGCTCCATATCCTGTTGAAGTTTTGTTAATTTTTTTAGTAAAATTTGTCCTTTTTTACCATTTTATTCTTTTTTTCAAAAGTATTTGGCAGAAAACTTCCATATACTGTGCATTTGTAAGTAAGAATTAGAAAAAAAAAAAGAGAGAGAAAGAGAGAGAAGATACTTTACTATATACCTCCAGGAAGCAGAATTATGGGGCATAAGGTGCTATAGAGCAAAATATTTGTCCAATTTGTTTGAGTCAAATCTAAAAAATAATTCCCAGATGGTCACCCTTAAAATTCCCTCAGTACGTGTGCAAACTTTCAGACCTATAGGTTCTCTCTTGGAGCTACTGTTGTCACACACACATAAACACAGACAGGTTTGATAATTGTAGATTATGTTTAAATTTACATAATGCTTTACTTTCTTTACATATCTCATTATAGACTACTTTCTGTATTAATTTCTTTTTTAAAGATCTTATATCAATTACTTAAAAACGTTTTTCAAATTACACATTTTTGAAACAGAAAAGAGGATTACTAGACTATTTCTCTATGTGATTAACTTTTTACTTAAACTGAAGACAAAAATATAACTTGATTTTCTTACCGAGGTCACAAAATATGGTTACACAGACACACACAAAACCGTTTAGCAAAGTATATCAATATTCACTGTCAATAAAATGTATTGTAGTAAGTTATCTCAAATGTCAAGCTCTTTAACATTGCTCTGTCAGAACTGTATAATTCTTTCTTAATGGGTTTGGCAGAATATAAGTGTTTGTCTACACATTTGCATTTTGATACAGCATGTGTATTTTCACAAAATTTGGTGGACTTTTAGTGAAGGTTATGAGTACTTTGTATACAAAAAATTCAGATTTTTGTAATAAAATATTTTTACTAAAGATTTGTTTGTAAGTATAGTTTTTTCCATTACTAGTCAAACTGCTAAGTGATTTCATGTTATAATTAAGAGAAACTATTCTTCACCCCAAAAATCTCAAATATTATTTATGCAATCTCTAGAACATTCTAAATATATTCCAAATGTTTGTTTTCAGTAAGACTTTATATTTTATGTAATTTTCTATACTCTGATGTGGAGTCTGTCACTTGAGTGACCTTGCAATCACCATTAGAGATTAGGAAATAAATATAAATTATGCTTTTTTCATTCCAAAATGACTACATATTATAACACAAAAAAACAAATATTTAGTCTAAGTAGCTTAAGTCTCATAATGCGATATACTTACACATACATTTATTAATTTTTTATTATAATGACCTTCCAGTCATGCCTAGCTAACATTACATAACTTGCATTGAAATGGTGCATGTACACTCATTACATATCCAGTAATATAACTCTTGACCTTCAGACTTTACTGTGTTTTAGAGGACTAGTGTTTTGTAATATATAGTCACATTTCAATTATTATACATTATATAGATAGATTATTAATATTCAGAAATAAATTATTAAACTTATTTTTCTCAAAGTACAGAACAATAAATCAAGAAGTAAAACACACAAATATCTCTTCTTGCCACAACCTTTGTATTTGGTTGCTGTTAGACATAGGTTATTTAGCCTTTTAAATCACACATAGTAGTTATTAAACAAATTGTTTTTCAGGTTTTACATATACAGTTGAATAACCAAAGAATCATAACTAATTATACTGATACCATAGAATTCCACTATAATTTAAGCCTGATTACTAATATGTATTTAGATTTTAAAAAAGTATGAAACTTTGAGCAAACAAAAACACAAGCTACCCCCATGTAATTGTGGACCAAAAGAACAGTTTAAAATAGCTGATTAGTTATTCACATGCCATATGTTGAAGTAAATGAATATAAGAGACTGTTGTCCAACATGGAAAGAGGTGAATGGGGTTACTGTGTTTGATTCAGTACATAAGCCATATCTTAGCAACATAAAAAAAGATATGAAGTTTTTATTTTGTATTCTAACTTTATAGTATTAGTAACTAATTTGTGTGAAATCATAGACTTAATATTTTGACATCACAATCATCTAATTTTAAACAGTGCTACATTCAACATACCATGTGACTCACAAATTTATATTTAGATGTTTTCTTTTAATATTTACTTTCAAATTAAATTAACTCATGTATAATATTAAAGTTTAAATTATAACATACAGTTTGATTCCAAACTTAACATAATTCATAAAATAGTAGTTCAATAAAATTTTCGATGCAAGTCAACAAATGAGATGACATGGCCTTTGACCCATGGTCTGTAGCAAAAGGGTTAATAGAGTTTCATTGGTTATGAGCCATTACTATGGAGGGTTTGTTAAAATTCAGTATATACAGATGTTAAGGTCTTCAGAGACATTAAATATATGAATCAAACCACTAGTGTTTACATGTTCCTTCAGTACAGTATACCGGATACTATTTTTAAAATCACTTTCATTAACATTATTGTTTAAAATATTTATCTATCTATTTAAATGTTCTAAATACATACATAAATAAACACACACACATATATATATATATATATATATTATTATTATTATACATACTTTTATTATTAGGATTATTTTGCACTGCTAGCTAATTATATGGATTAAGGACCAACCTAAATCTACTAAGCTGCAGTTAAAGATTCACAAAAAATAAAGCAAATTGAGTTTCCTATTTAAGTTACTGTTAGAATACAAATGTTAAAGTAGTTTTGAAGATAAGTCTGCACTTTTAATTTTTTTAATACAGCCAAATTTTCAATCTCAATCAGATGTTGCCAGAGCTGTGAATGTCCACCCAAGCACCATCACAAGGCTATGGAATCGTCACCAACAACATGGATCAACTCGTGACCATCCACGATCTGGCAGACCTCGTGTGACCACGCCCGCACAAGATCGCTACATCTGGTTACGTCACCTTCGGGATAGGGCCACCACTGTGATGTCTACTGCCTCAACCATACCAGGGCTGCGTAGGATTTCCGATCAGACCGTACGCAACCGTCTACGAGATTCTTAGGCCCCATGTGCAACCCATCACGGTGAACGTCAACGACGTTTTTCAACATGACAATGCCAGTCCTCACACAGCCCGACTCACCACTGTCTTCTTGAGACACCACAACATCAACGTTCTTCCCTGGCCCTCCAGATCACCAGATTTAAACCCCATCGAACATCTCTGGGACGAGTTGGACCGATGTCTGCGACGGCGACAACCTCAACCGCAGACTCTACCTCAGCTTGCAGCAGCTTTGCAGGCTGAGTGGACAGCCATTCCACAGGATGTGATTCATCATCTCATCGCTTCCATGGGCAGGAGATGCCAAGCAGTTATTGATGCTCAGGGAGGGCATACTTGTTATTGACGTTAAACTTCACCTAGTGAGCGTGGACTTTGCCTTTGCAGACTTTGGATGTTCGGCAGTGAATGTGCAAAGTTTCACACATGTCATACAGAACTACCCGGAATAAACTTGTTAACAATATGTCTCAAATTTTGCCTTTTGCGTTTCTTTTTTTGAAGAGTATATATTGATTAGCACAATAATAATCACAGAAAATTTCTGTAGTTACATTAAAATATACAGAAACAATTCCTTTTTAGTCACTACATGAACAAATAATCACACACACAAATTTAAAGTGAAAACAATAACTACTTACCTTCATTTACATTGTTAGTTCCAATTACTAATGATATTATTTTTAATATGTGGTGGAGATTTTGAAACACCTGGTATAAAAAGATACAAGGTTATTTAATAATGATGTTTTAAATCAATTAGGTTTATGTTAATATTAGTCTATACAATTGCATCTAATCTTACATACTGCATTTCTGAGTAGTAATTATTACCTTTCTTATTCTTATGTTCACCTTAATTTATTGTATCAAATATTTTTTTATACTTTCTCAGTGAACCAGTTATACAGGTTTTACATTTGTTGTAACTGACGTGGCAATATTGTAAAAGTAAGTTATTTTTTAGCATATATAAAATACAAATAATTTTAAAATAACACAAAATAATTTTGGACAAAAAAATTAGAGGAATTATAAAATAAGAAGCTTGAGTGTTTTCAAGTGGAGTGAAGAAAGACCTGCCTTATAAAAAAGTTGTTTTTATTTCATGAACATAAATGCCATATCACAAAAATCATTATAATGTTGAGATTACAGTAAACGCAATCCGAAATAAAAAAAATAAGCTTTAGTGTTACTAAAACCTGCAAAAATCTAATTCATATATAAATATAATAAATATAAACACATATAATGATAATTAGTTAATTGAACTCACTATTTCATCTTCTATGACAAAGACCAAACACAATGAAATAACCGAACAGGTAGTTTTTTATTGAATTTTACATAAAAGTATTTGAGGTCTTTTTGTGCTAACCATTCCTAATTTTAAAGAGGTAGACTAGAAGGAAAGTAGCTAGTCAACATTATCTAACCCTTGGGATACTCTCCATAAAGAGTGTGATTGACTGCCACATTATAATTCTTCTATGACTGAAAGGATGAGCATGTTCAGTGATGGGATTCAAATCTACATTGAATTTAATGAAATAACAAATAACGTTTACACTCACCACTTCATTTTTTAAGTTAAATAGGTGATAGATACATCTAAAAACTGTAGTGTTTTCATCATAATCTTCTTGAAGAGGTAAACACTGAAGTAACACTGGGAACACCTGTAGTAAAATGAGAAATGAAGCATTACTAGTAGCTAGTTGAATAAACTTACAGGCTATGTAATTACACATCTACATTTTTTAAAAAAAGATTTACAAAATTCTGTATAGTTAATTATATTTTCTGTCTTTTTTGTGCATTTATATTCAGTTCAATAGGTCTTAATGTTAAGTTAAATCATAACAAGGCTTTAAAAAAGCTCTATCAATAAAACTGAACAAAATATTCGTATATGAAATTTAATAACCATTTAACTAAAATAACAGTTACAGAAACATAACATATGAAAAAGTTCAATGAGATAAAATGATTTAAGGACTTTTCAAATGATACAACAGGCACAAGTTGAGAAATAATTTACACATTTATAGAATAAGAGATAAAAATAACCTTTACCTTATAAAAATTTTAAATTTTGGTTTGGTAATTATTTAATTTCTTTTATAATAACAATAATTCACTGCAGTAAAATAAACAGTAAAAATAAATCTTAAACACTGCAATATTTTATATTTTAATTAATCAAAAAACTGAAATATTTTTTGTACCTTTAATTCTTTGGATGTTACAGTTGGATTTATCCAACCTGACAGTTTATAGCCCATTTGTTCTGACAAGCATATTTAGCTCACAGTGTCAAAAAAAACACAACTTTTCCCCATTTAAATTCCCGCTTTTGTATTGTCTGTGCATACATCAAGAAAAAACACTAATAGTGGATTCTGATGTTTAAAAAGTACTAAAAGAAAAGGTTAAACTTTACACTTTGTTTGTTACTGATAATCAACACTTTTTGAGAAACTAGCCAAAATTTAATTATGCACTCAAAGGGTTAATAAATATTTATATTTTAAAAATTAATAAGAAACCTGCAGATATCTAAAAATGTATTTTAGTAAGAAGTTGCCAAGATACTTATTCAAAATTTTACTTATAAGAAAAGTTTATTGGACAGTAGCTTGTTGGAGAAAGAAATTGTTTTTTTTTTTAATATAGCTCTAATTCCACATCACAATGGACAAAGTAAGATGAATGTGATAAAATCTCTGCAAGTAATTTGTTTTTAAAACAATTCTAAGATCTGTTGGTTTTCTAACATTTTGTTCATTTTAAGTGTTTAAACCAAGACTTGTAAAGCATTAGATTGCATTTATATATACAGTAAATAGCATTTTATACAATTATTTTTTTTGTTGTTCATTGCTCAGCCCAACTCCTGAGTTCTGATGTTGAGCTAGAAGCTTATTATGCAGTGACTTATAAAATCAAAGAAAGACCTCAAATACTATTTTTTACAAACCCTTGATTCTGAGCTGCAATTGACAAATAAAGGGCAATATAAACAAAGTGCATATGTAGTTCACTCATTTTAAAACAAGTCTTAAGCCTTTTGATTTTCCAATATTTTGCTGGAGTGGGTGTTTAACTCTGAAACTTATTTGAAAGTATAGATTTCATGTTAATTAAAACAATGCATTACTATTAAAAATTTTGCATAGAATTCCAAAGAACTGTGGGAATTAATGAACACAGTTTTCTTTAAACTAATAATATGTAAAGTAATAAATTAGAAATATAATTTAACTTAATGATTAAGATTGAAAGCAGATATTAGCTTGACCAAGAACAAAATTTCAGGGCTTTCTAATATGGAATTATCTACTTTTCTGGATCCAAAAACATTTCATTCTTACCAACTGGTTATTTTCTAGAAGCATGAAGATTCACTCAAATCTATTAAACTTGCATCAGAATTATTAAATGGTAGTACTACAGTGAGGTAGAGTTAATTTAGAATTTTCATTAAAAGTAGTAGAACTAAAGAGTACATAAACCCTTTCTATAAAACATAATCAAAACACAATGTCAGAATTGTATAACTTGATATCCATGTGTTAACACACATGGAACTATTTTATTGTACTTGCCATAAACATTTAATTTTTTTACATTTCACATTGTCATCTCCCAAAAACCAAGTAATCTGATGTGTGCTTTTAACAGCAGCTGAAACTGTACATTATCCACAAGGATATTTTAGTTACTGTAAATATGGAAGTGTATACACACATGCAGTCTCTTTTCTCCAGTAAACTTCATACTTTCATAAGAAAAGTAAATAAATAATCATGTTATAAAATATTGAAAGGTAAAACTGTAACAGATTTAATATTATATATTTATTTTAATATCTGTGTTTGTTGCAGTATAATAAATATTTATAAATGCATATAACTTGTATCGTTATATGTGTATTGCAAAAGTCCTGCCTATTCTCTAAATAAGAATCAACAATGTACTAAGTGTGTATGTAATACCAGTGATTGCCAGTATTGCTGCCAAGTGAACTTTCAAGAATGTTGCCTTACAGTTTATAATTCAACATATGGAAAGAGAGTTTAATTATACTGTTGGTTTGCTACAGTCAGTATACTATAATTGTGATAAACCCTAATTAATTGGAAAACAACAGACATTTGACCAGGAACATTTATAGATTTTGAACATTACAAGCTGCTTAACTTCAGAGATTTAAATTTAGACATTAGATATTTTCATCAGTAAAAAAACTTGTGTGCTCAATGAAGAAGATAGCCAGTTTCCCCTTCAAGTATGTACCTGTGATTCAACATAGAATTAATTCACTCCGCACTTCAGTTCCACCAGTGTAAAGGGACAATTATAGTCAAAGAGACAGTTCAAAAGGAAAGAGATGAATGCTCTGCTCGAGTCTTGATGGCCAAGAAGGTGAAGAAACAAGCAGAAGTGCTAGATACCCTGCAAAAGCTTTCACCTTGAGTATCGGTGATGCTCTGGACATCAGCTACCTAATGGCCATCAGAGAGCAAGATCAAGAGGAGGACAGAATTATAGTGCCCACGGACCTTTCAAATCCTGTCCCATATGACCTTGGAACTGGTGATAGAAGATATGCTAGTTGCAAACTTAATCCAAGATTCCTTCTGACTTTGACATCTTACCCACCTAGCATGTGCATGAGCCCGTTGGAAAGCTATGCGGTTTGAAAATGTAAGATATCTACGGAAAGTATCCAAGGCCCATTTTGAGCCTTCCATGCCAAGTGGCAAGCAGGATTCCACCACAGATGTGGATATCATGGAAAATGTGTCAAAGTTTTAGGAATACACTGAACAGCTGCTTGTATAATACAGTCAGTTACCGCTGCCACACAGTCATTTATTGATGGCTGATTCACGATGGCAGGATCAAGTACTGCAAGAGCAATGAAAGTGGATCAGTCTGCCTGATCCAGCTTCCACCAGGGCACACGGATAGGGTGGCATCGACCACAGCCCGTCTCTCTCAAAAGTATAGGAAAATGATCACTGCCTAGTGGATTACTGTCAACCCTCCATGAAAAATGGGAGAATAATGAAGGGGAGCAAAATGAGAGATCAATAGCAGTAAAGGACTGACTAGGTGCATGAAAGTAAGTGGAAGAACCAGTATTGAAAAGAGAAAGATTGTGATCAGAGAGCATACACTCTACAGAGCGACCCCTCCTATCAATAACAGCACTTCCCCAGAGAGGAGATGTCCATTAAAGTCCCCCAGGATTAGAAAGGAAGACAGCAACTGTTCAATAAGAGCATCAAGGTCTGATTGATCATGTCTCTCTCCAGGGGACAGGTAGAGAGAACAAACAATGATGGTATGACCCAAGGAAACATGGATGGCTATAATCTCTAAGGGTGTGTTGAGTGACAAAGACAGGGTGGGCACATACTGATCAACCAATAGTGCCACCCCTACGTGTACTCGACCATCACACAGCCTGTCATTTCTGTACAGAGAAAACTGCTGAATGATGACTGTATCAGCAGGTTTTAGAAATGATTCTTGTAAGGAAAGACATAGAGGATGGTAGGAAGCAATCAGAGTTTTGATATCATCCAGATAAGAACGTAAACCTCGACAGTACCATTGTATCAAAATGGAGAACCCTTCTGTTTATGACCACTTCTTTTTTCCTTACTGTCCTTATACGAAGGAGGTCTACCGACCTCCATGGATCCTGCCCCAGGTCAATTGGGTAGGTCTTTGTTGTTGAAAGGGGATTCCAGTGACTGAGGATGCGAACGAATGATTGTTTTGCATCGTGGGATGGGAGAAAAAGATGTATCAGAAGAAATGCCTGTATCTGAAACAGAAGGATGTGGATCTTGAGGTTTGTTGGAATGTATGGGAGGAACAGAGATGGGTGTAGAAGTTGATTCATCAACCTCTTTAACCATGGAGGTCAACAGGGTTTTCATTTGTTTTGAAAAAGATTCTCTTGGAGGCACAGAGATCTGTCTGTACTCCCATTGTAGTTGTGGAACGAAGTGCAGCAGCATATGTCCGAGATGGAGTGGCAGACAGCAATATCTGAGCCTCAGGATAACTTATGTTATGAGTTGTTTTCAAATGCTGCACCTCTTTTTCCTCCAACCATTTTGGGCAAGAACAAAATTGGGAAGGGTGGGAACCATTGCAGCTGACACAATGTGGGACTGTATGACACTGATAGGCATTGTGGTCCTTGCCACCACATGTCAGGGAACCACGACAGGACGTCTTTGAGTGGCCGAACCTCTGACATTGGAAACATCGGAGAGGGTTTGGAATGTACAGCTGTACCCTACAAGTTAGATAACCTGCCTTGATGGTGGCAGGTGCACGTGGTGATGTAAATGTCAAAACGAGGATATTTGTCAGCAGTGCAACTCCATCATTGTGAGTGGAGATACTCCTCACTGCAGAAACTCCTTGAGTGGAGAGACCAACGAAAATCTCTGACTCGGAGACGTTCTTCAAATCCTTCTCAACAATAACTCCTCATGATGAATTCAAGGTAGCATGAGGGGTAACTCAATAGGTACATCCCCAATTGTCTTTGAATTCAAGAGGAGTTCACTGTGTTGGGATTTGGATGTTTCAATCAATATGTCTCCAGATCGAAGCTTCTTTACTAACTTTGGAGAGCCAGCAAGCAGCAAGTCCCTCTAGTCTCTTCTGAATAAAAAAGGGGGACAATTGTCCTAAAGGTTTTTCTGAAAGAGAATGTAATATAAGAAAATGGGGTACAGGTGTTACAGATGTTGAAGATTGCTGCTCACAGTCTTCAAGACGTGGCCGTTTACCTATTGACTGTTTTTTTCACTAATGTATTTATATTTTTTGTTGGAGGATCCACAGGAAAAAAAGAAACTTTTGGTACCCATTGACCCCACCCACCATGAAGCCCTATGAGGGGACGCACTACAATGTCATGCAAGGACATTGTAGCAATGCCAGGGTTTCGTGAGCACTATACCCAAACACCAGCATCGGACACAATGTCCACAACACCCGTTGAGAACTTCCAACACTGGTACTTGGTTGATTCTAGCCCAAGTGGACCAGCCGACTGACCCAAGGGGGGCCACCCGTCTACAGAAATTCAAGGCCAAATTGGTGTATTAGGGTTGGACCCCTTAACCACCAGGATACTCTCCTCCCCTTCATGGGTTGTCACGCACGGCAAACATGTGGGTGGATGTTTAGATCCAAGAGAAGGTAACCAGACAGAACAGAATCTTCCCTGGGAGGTCCCCTCACCAAGTACAGGAATCCACACCGAGGGTATGATGTGGTATACTATTATAATAATCACAAAAGCCAAGTGTTGGTCACTCATGCTCAACCCAAGTTTTGTATGCTAAACAAGTCCAATTTCACATCTTCATCCATAATACCTTCTCTTTTCATTTCTTATTCCCAGTTTAATTTAATTTTTTTACATTAGTTTAGTTAACTAATGTGGGAATAAATAGTTCCTAAATTTCTGTACTTTTCTGCTACATAAAGACCTGTCAAAGGGGAAGTTTTTATACCAAGAACTTATTTAGCACCAAGTGAAATTAATTTCTATTTGCTATGAAGAAAAGTTTTGAACAATGATTGAGTATTTATAAGAAACGTATTTTTAAGAGAACTAATGCAATAATACAATTAACATGATTAGAAAATAACTGTGATCAAGGAACATTGGGACAAGGACAAATGCTGTGAAGAGATAATCTTTAGATAAAGGAGATACTGCTCATGAGAGACTTTGATTTCCCAAAGGTCCTATGTTTTTCTTATACAAGTTTATGGATGGCAAAGATGCAAGTTCACGTTGAAGGATTCATATTTGGCAGAATTTGGTATTTCTTCATTTTTAATTGACTTTCATATTAGTACAGTTATATTGCTTAGTATTGCTTCAATGATTTCTAAACAACTAAAATGGTTAAAACCTACATTCTACTACTAACACATCAAATTCTCTTCAACTAGCTCCACAAGCTAATAACCTACACAATTCCAACTGACTGAAAAAAATAATAAAACATTACTTTTTTGCAACAGTCCATCACTCAAGTACCTAATTATCTATTGACAGTGCTTGCTTTGAGAATCAAAATCTTCAGTGCACTTTAATCATTTTACTTCATGAAATGTAGTTAGATTGATCTAAAGATGGTGTTTCAGTAAAGACTAATATAAGTTAATATTATGTATGGCACTGAATTTAGTAAAACAATATCATGTATCCACACTTTCACTACCTACTCCAAAGAGGCACTATTTATTGGAGGGGGAGTCAAGTAAAATGTTAAATATATTAGAGGAAAATAATTTCATATTTAAAATGCTTTTTTATTTGATATTTATTCATCCCTTGACATTACACACACAATCACAATTGTTTATAGAAAGTGAACTCTGTTTTTGCAAATTAATAAGTTGATGATCATGAGTGAGAGTAAAACAGAGTTAGACTGAGCAGAAATAATGTATTTTCTATTGGTTAAAATCTCTGGATACAGATATCTTGATGAAAACATTTTAGTTTTTCAGGCCTTTTAATATCATTATTATTTTTCAGGGATTTTTCGAGGACCAATAGAAATCCTGTAATTGATCAAAATAAAAAAAACACTTCAAAGTCAGCTGACATTAATTAAATGTACACTAAATGGGTACTTTATGGGTATTCTTTATATTAATTGTTTAAACATCTATTCAGAACAGATGTTAACATTAAGGATGAAGAACAAATTTTGTTGGTTGGTTTATGGTATTTAATGGCACTAAGCAATATTTTGAATTTCAGCTATTAATTTCTACATCAATTATATGTGCTTTATTTACGAATGTAAGAATTAAGCAAGGTATATGAGCTGATAACAGAAAAGTTAACTAATAATTAACAGGTACATATTTCCTACCTCTTTTATAGGCACACCATCTGGATTAGTCATAATTAACCGTGCAACAGCACCACAGATATTGTCTCTAGCACGAGGTTTATCTTCCTTGGACAGCATAACAGACATTGCCTGGAGAAACTCAGGATAACGGCTATAGAAAGAAGCTCAAGGAATCAAACAGAAAAAAAAATCATATTATGGCTAAAATGATACAGTTGGTAATAAAATTGAAACAAGAAAGTTATAATATGTAGAGGGAGCTGTGGAGAATAATGAATGGAAGCTTTGAATTCTAATGTAAAGAAACTAGTTGGAGAATATATGTATTATTACAATATTTTAAAAATATATTTATATTAGGTACATTAATTGGGATTGAATACTAAGATTTTATTAGTACAGGTACAAATAAATGCAAGTTATAAAACTAAGCCTAATACTACATTGTTAGGCTTTATTTCTTCTTTAGTTTTTTAGATAATTAACTATCACTACTGGTACTGGGTTATAGGATAATAAAGTTATTCCACATTAGATTGAAATGAAAGTTTTAATTAGTATTAGCTAAATATAAAGAATAATTTGTTTAACTTAAAATATTAAGTTATGTTTCTGTTACTATTTGATAAGTACCAAGAATTTAATACATTAATATATTTTTTATCCTTTTCATGACAGGTCACTGGTCAAAAAGGTCATGCATCCTGTTTGTTGACTTTCATTTAAAATTTTATTGCACTAATACTTGACAAATTTATGTCAATGAGTTTGGAATCAAATTATAGAATATAACTCAAACTTTAATATTATATATGAGTTAATTTCTTAATTTAAAAGTAAATATTGAAGAGTCCACCTGAATATAAATTTTAGTGAGTCACATGAAATTTTGAATGCATCACTGGTTTGTGATGTCACAATACTAAGTCTACAGTTTTGTACAAATTAGGAACTCAAATTACCAATATCGATAATCAAGAACATAAAACAAATTTATTTTTTATTTTGCTGAAATTGGCTTATGTACTGAATCAAACACAGTAACCCTGTTCACCTCTTTCCTATTTTAGAAACGGTCCCTTATATACATTTATTACATGAATAACCAATCAACAGCTCAGAATGTCCCCTAGTGGTTTTATCAGGCATTTTAATCTGTGAAAAGGCTACTATCTTCTTTTGAACCAAGATTTCAAGGAGGTAGGTTGTGTTTTCAGTCTGCTCGGAGTTTCATACTTTACAAGATCGAAATACAGCTTAGTTATTAAATTTAATATATTATTGTGGAATTCTGTTGTATCAGTATAGTTATTTATGACCTTTCGGTTATTCAACTGTATATATAAAAAACCTAAAAATAAATTTTAACATACTCCACATACAAAATTTTAAAAGGCTTAGCAACCTATGTCCAGCAGCAACAGAGTTCAAAGGTTGTAGCCAGATGAGATAATTGTTTGCTTTACTACTTATTTACTGTTGTATATTTCATGAAAAATAAGTTTCATAACTTATTTCTAAATAGTAATAATCTATATACATATATAATGTATAATAATTTATGTGTTGCTCTATAATACAAAATACTAGTCCACGAAAAGATAGCCAAGACCAGGTCAGCTTTATATTATTGGATAGGGTGACATGACTGCACGTGCACTGTGTCAATGCAAGTTTATTTACTAATTATCTTTATGATGGTTACGAGGTTGGTCAGTTCACAGACCCCACATTGGGTACTGAAAATAACAGACCATAAAATCTCACTGGTAACAAAACATTCAAGATTTTTAGGAGTAAGAATATTTTTTAATCATAACATGAAATTACTTTGCACTAGTAACCAAACAGACTTAATATTTCAAACAAATTTTTAGTAAAAATATTTAATTTTTTGTTGTACAAAAACTTGTAATCTTTGCTAAAAGTCTACCAAATTTTAAGGTACACACAGTGTATCAAAATTTATAATGCAAGTACTTAATATGTGCAAATGTGTATATGAGTTTGTGTATATTATACTGAGCCCATTGCAAAAGGGTTAAATTAGTATTTTCCTGTATATAATCAGAACATGTTGTATATTGTAGCTGTGATACCAACATTGACAATTAATGGAATAAATATTGGTTATTATAGAGTTTTATGTTGCAGTGTAATACAATTAAATCTACAGTCTGACTCAAGTACAATGTGACTTTGGCCACAATTTAAGCTTATTTGTTTATTGTTAGGTTATAAAACATGTTAAATAATTGTACTGTTGCATAAATACAATGTAAAAACTAGTTTTTGTCATTTCTCAGTGAGCCAGAAATTATAAATCTACTTATTGTGATAAATTGTAAGAGTTGATTTGATGGCTGAAAATAGAGTAATATAAATGAATTATGCTATGAGAAAAAAACCTGTCTCTTCGACAAGGGATCAGACAAAAGCTACTTGTGAGGATGAATGCACATAATATCATGACAGAAATGATACACAAGGCTGATGTAGAAAGAGAAATCAGAGGAAGAATAAATAGATACCACAGAATCACATACTATGAAACAAATATTTTAAAATATCAGCTTAATTAAAAGAGGAAATAAAAATAATAGAATAAAAGATAATTTGAATCAGCACTACCTGAAATAAAGGTATATAAATTTTAACGTTTTTATAAAAATCAAGAAAATAAAGGAAAGAAAGACAACACTTTAATTGTTACTGAAAAGTTGAAAATAATGAGCACAAAAATTGAGTAATTTTTAATGAAAGAAGAGAACTACTAAAGACTGCTGTGTCAAGGAAAAGAATACATTCATAAAATTAAAGACAATATTTGTGCACGAAGAATGTGTCACACTCCCTATTAGTGATTAGCTACTGTCTAATTATAACAGCATCATAGACTGGTGCAGTAACAGCATCATAGACTGGTGCAGTACACATTATAGGTTAAGGTTGGATGTTTCCTTGAAAGGCTTAACACTTGCACAGGATTTTTAGCATTTTTCTATTATTAAATATTAATTATTTAAATAAATATCTAAACTTGTAAATACTGGTATGAGTGAGACTCAATCTGTAAAATGTTAATGATGAATACTTAAAGGATACTTATATAAAGGCTGTCCGGCACGTTCAACTAAAACACCAAGACCATAAACTGAATTGCTTCTGACTTCATCATCATCATCTGTCATACCATTCATAAAGACTGGTAACAAATGTTCAAGAAAAGCACATACTGCATCCTGATTTAATGTTTCAACAACCTCAGCTAGCATTCCTATAGAAAATGACTTGTCTGCTATGCTACATGACTTTTTCTGTAGGGAAATGTTAAAAGTTTAATTATTTAGAAAATACATATCAAAAATATACTAATTATTTTAAAAATTATAATAGTGTTAATAAATGCTTTATTTTTAAAATGTTCCCTATACTAATAACTATTAAAATATATGCTGTCACAAATTATTTGAACTTTTTTATTGTACCCATTAGTTACTAACAAATGCAAGGGATGTTTTCCTAACAGAAAACAAACATATAAAGCTACACCATGGGCTATCTGTGCTGCCAACTGTGGTATAAAAACCAAAGTTTTAATAAGCCCCAAGAAGCACTACTAAGTTCCTGGCGAGAGGTTACAAGTTTAGATTCAAGTTAACATAAGAAAGATTAAATAATATTTTTTTCTTTTCAGAGAATAATGTACTGTATCTACACCAGAAAGTGAAGTTATTTTTAATAGATTTAATCTTAAAGTTAAATATGCTTTAGGTGATGTATCTAGTACAATGTATAGTTATTCTAGAACATATCAAAGACTATGCTGACACAGGTTTTTATAAAATTATGTCTGACAGGGAAAAGAATTTGAACTAACTACATTTAATAGTTTGCAATACTAAACCAAATCTTATAAAAATCTTATCCTTCTTTACAAACCTTAGATTGAAGAACATTTACCGTTTTATTTAGGAATAGCTGCAAAACTCCTGCAAAATATGGAGCAAATTCTTGAGAGTTCATCACTTTCCCCAGAGATGGTATAATTTCAGCTGCATACTCCACCAACATACTATCATATTCAGCCTGATCTTGTCCTTCAGATGGTTCATCATTATCTGATTCATCTTGACATGCAAGCTGAAACAATTACACTAAAGTATTGATGCATGTTTTTTGTGTATGTCTAAACATCAAAATTTATCTTAAACTGTCCAAATAACTTTTTCTGCTAATTACTAATAATTAAATAGCAGTATCATCAAAACTTTACTCAACAACTTAGCACAATATAAATACCAAAATAATGTTAATAATTTAGAAAGTAAATTTAGACAAGACAGCAGGTAGTGTTAATTCTTTAAATTTAAATGAAGAAAATTGTATTCTTAAAATTCAACAAATCATTTCTATCATTACAATATAAAATAATTCTTAATTTCAAAATTTTTTAAAGGTTCTCCTTCAGTTGTTTGAAGGAACAGGAGATTTTGACCTCTGAATATTCAGAAAAAGTTCCAGAACAAAGATTCAAACCTGTGAT
The DNA here is from genome assembly GCF_004210375.1 of Tachypleus tridentatus. Lineage (NCBI taxonomy): Eukaryota > Metazoa > Arthropoda > Merostomata > Xiphosura > Limulidae > Tachypleus > Tachypleus tridentatus. The sequence goes on from NC_134825.1 coordinate 56,835,050, forward strand.
AGTACTAATTTGCATAATTTATTGATGATATCACTATAAATACTGATTTATATCTGAATGAAAAACCTTTTATTTTGCAGGTTAATCCATAAAAATAAAATAAAACAGGTACTGACATTGTACGAGCACCTCACTGTGGTCAATTGAAAGAATGACATCTAACATGAGCAAAACAAATCATCATTGAACATTCACAGTTGTTTTAAGAATAACATTGCCAGCAGATTAAACAGGTCTAATAAACATATACCTCTCTTCCATGTTTCACCATAATGGCCTGGTCCAGTGCACAGATAAAGCTGCTGAGTATAACATTTTGTTAGTGTATGTGTATTTGTTTTAAATACAATTTTTGCTTAAAAAGCATAGTATATAAATCAAAAGATTAATCTTTTCATCTAAGTAACTTTTAATGTGTGATTACTAATCAAATATTGTCAAACATTTTTTATTTGCAAGAGACAAAAAAAATGTTTGAAGAACTTTCAAACATAGCCCTATTTCTATATACAGCTTCATAAATTAAATACTTTATATACAATTTATGACTAGCATATTACTGATGTATAAACACATTTAAAGTGTATGCATTATATTATTAAGATATATCAAATGATCAATTACTAGATATTTAGAAACATAATAAATATTGTGTGATTCAAATAGTTCTAATCAGTGCAATAACAATAAAAGTTATAGAATACAGAAAGGTCATTTGAACTCAAAAGCATGAACTAGCACCTTGTTTAATTCTCCACAAGAACTTTAGTATAACAAGAAATTTTTAAATTTACCTGAATGACTAAACCATCTTGTTATTTTCAGCAAGTAAGATGTGCTTGAATTGGTACTTAAAATGTTAATAAGACCTAAATTTTGCCAAAAATTGAGTATTTGCAAGCCATGGGTCTAATGAAACTCACAATTGCTAAGTCTTGTCTTGTTAATATTTTTATGCATAAAATAGTAAAAGAATTAGAACAATATAAGTTATAAATTAAAGAACTACAGAAAAGATATTCTTAACTCATCATAAAATAATTTAGAGCACAACATGAGATTTATAGCATATTGGGCAGAGATTTTAAAATTCAAATATCTACTTTACAAGAATGATAATTGGTTTCTTCAGTTTTAATCAAATGTGTATTTGAAGTTCAAAATCTTTGTAGGATAATTTTCTTTAAAAATGAAATAAAAACTGTACACTGTTATTTATCACTGAAATACATGGGTACTAACAAATTGTAAATCCAGGTTAAAAAAAACAACTATAGTAGGGTTAGTATCCTTTTCTGTAAAAATTTTCAAATTTTAGATGATATATAGTGTTCTGATAAGTTTTAGAAGAGTTTCTATCTATCCATAAATACTGGGAAAATAACAAAATTACCTGATTAGACATTAATTTTCTTTCCCAGTTCATTCAAAAAGTGAAGAAGAAAGGCTTATTTCACTGTATAGTCCAGACACAAATATACATCCAACTTCCAACACAAAAACTTAAAACATATAATCAGGTCTCAAAGAAATAATGACTCAGATGTGTCCTAAGTGTATTTTAATTATTCTTTTAGATAGCCATGGGCCCTGTCTTTGGAAGCTGGTCTTTGCAATCTTGTTTTCAATGTTAAAACATGTTTTTACATCTTTTACCCATCCTTCCTCTTATCACATATAATTTTGGCTGTTTTACTAGTATAATTGCAGAAAGGGTTGTGTTTGTGATTTTTACCTAGACATACATATATACATACATAATATTCTTTAACACAAAATTTATCAATTATTAATTCTTAATAAATCCATCCACAGCCAAACGTATCTGTCTCCAATTTCCTGAACACTCAATAAAACATTTTGTTTTCCAATACTCAGTTTTATATTATACATTAACAAGTTCTAACACAAGAGTAATGTGTAAATGTTTGTGAAAAGTTCATTATTTTAGAAATATATCTGTGAACATAATCTTATTATTGCTTTCTCATTTCTAACCCTTTCTAAACAACATGCAACATGTCTGTAATTCTAGTTGATTTTTCTCAGCCATTTTGCAAATGGTCACCCAAGATAATCTACTTTCAGTCATTTCTATTTCCTTTTTTTTTCAATTTTTTCAGATCAGAAACCATTTAAAATATCTGAATTTTCACTAGTTTCAGTCTAAGTGGCTACTGCATTGAATAAGTACTCATTCCCAATAACATGAACCCATTTATGGTGGTACTAAATATCTATTATGCAATGTTTAACACCTTTTTTGACTGTAATTGTGACATGTTTGACCAAAAATTCTAAGACAAAAAATGACCTTAAAAATTTCTCACAGGACAAAATTACATCTACATACAAAAAGTTAACACCCATGTATTGGTGAGACAATTGTCAAAAATTAAGTATGTAACAAATTTATGGTAACATTTACTTTCTATTAGATCAATATGCTTAATATCTTTCATTATGATTTTTGCAGTCTTAGAATAATTATATTATGCTTCCTTAATTTCTTTGTTTATGAACTGCATTCAGTAATTTTACCCAAAATATAGTGGTGGTTTTCTTTGTCATTATTTGACATGAAATATTGTTTAAATTGAAAGTGTAGGAATGTGCATGATGTAATAAAACTTCCTCTGTATAACTTTACAATGGAGTGTGTCCAACATCCAATCCATGCCTACTTCATTTAGTCTTTCTATCATCCTGTATACAATAAAGTAGACTAAACTTATTAAACTTCATTATGCTTATTATGACTATAGATTTCTGTTAATTGAATTACTGAAGGTAGTATATATAAAGTCTGTTTATACAATGCTAGAAGAATCAGATATTTGTGTAACCACAAATTGTGTGATTTTTCTTCAAAACTTGTCCCTTCTTTCAAAATTGCATGAGTAGGCAACAGGATTTTGTGCATTAATTACATAAGTGGTTTACAACACAAAGGAAAACAAATACTAATTGGTTTTAGTGCACTGACATCATGGATATTACTGTCTATACAAAAGTATAAGAATCATAAACATGATTTTTATGTACCCATATGTTGTATAATATTATGAACACAGAGAAACGATATATGCATGGACAGGATTGGAGGACACACCCTCATGAGGTTGTGCAGAGGAAGTTTGATTATACTACTCCCCTTTTTCCCTCACTTTTCAGTGCACATATTCCTACAATTTCAATTTAAAAAAAAGAATGTTTTGCCACTTGTTCATGAACTATTTTCATACAAAGTGACATGATTTTATGCATTATTCATTTGTGTTGATATATTGTATGTATATCATCAGTCATACATTATGAGTGTGCAAGTGTGCTGTACATACTATAGTGGCAATGTAATTTGGCTGATAGTGAACATTGTGGTTGTGTGCATACATTAAGGATTGATAAATTAGTTAATTAATTACTTCACCTAATTTAGACAATTATTTAATAAAATAAAACTGGTAATGCAAGTTGGCATTTACGAAAAAACAGGTACTGTTCATGTAAAGTATTTCACCAGGTAAACTGAGTACAAATAGTTTTAATTTATCTTCAGTTGAATGGGAAACTTGTTTAACAGAATAAGTAGCACAGTTGGATATAATTACAGTCCTAATTGAACATAAATAGAAGAAATCCAGGAAAAACAAAAAGCAGACACCTAAAGCTCAAAATAATAACTAAAATATTAAATAGTGTATAATTGCTCATCCACCACAGCTGAATGATTCAGCCTTATGATCAGAGTTTATCTTATAAGTATGTATAACACTTTCAGTTTCAATAATTTTTCACAATTAAAAACTGGAAACACACTGTCAATACAGTGTAGTAAAAAGTGGTTGCAGCAGTTTGAACTATTTATAGACTCCCATGCTTCATAAATGCAAACTTGGTTTAATTTACAATACACATTACAAATTCCTTTGCAAAAGAATGTAGCTTGTCTTTTAGTCTAGATAGAAAAGTTTCTCGAGGCTCACCCTATCCTGGCATATCTCATATTAATCTCAATTTCCAGATCTTATTGTACAATGCTATATACCAAGAAGAGCACAACCCTTTAACATTTTATTTGACCACATTACTCAGTATATGAAGTGAGAGAGTGGATGTGAGTAATTTAAAATGGTGTTTCCATTCAGTGTATGTCAAATAGTTCTTATTTTTGGTGATGTTTAATGCAAATTAAGATGCTAAAACTTGCACATTGTTCCTATTTTATTGTTCTATTCAGTGCACTTATAACTATGGTAAGTTTGTTTGTAATACAGCTAGAAGCATTCAACAGTGTCAGTCAGACAGTGAGACTGTGAAATGTGGTTTAGTTAATTTAGTTGTATCTTGTTTTCCTAATTTTCTCAAGCAGTTCTATGACTTGTAATTTTGTATGTGGTTCATTTATCGTCTTAGCGTGTCTCTCAAAATCTTTTGTGTTGCATGTATTGTGTACCTGCCCTATTCCTACTGTATTATGCAAACTTGTGATATGCATTCTATATACATTTTCACTTCTGTAATCTGATGCTGAATGCTTATGAAATTTGAATTTTGGTTCTTTGTAATATAAACTTATGAACAACAAAGACACAGCAGATATATAAACAGACAGCCTAAGACAAAATTGTATACATTATTAACTCTATTGTATAATTATTGCTATTAAGCACTTCCCCCCTATTTTTAAAGCATTTTAGAAGACAGAGTTCAAACAGCTATATCCCTCATTCATATGCCAGAAAACCTGGGAAAGTAAAGTAATAAAATCCTAAATTCATTCTTTTAAAAAACTGTGCTCAGAATCTTAAAGGTACAGTAAACAACAACTACAATTTAAAGCCAGCAGTATAACTCCCAAAGGTGAGCTCTTGCATAAAAAATAACTAAGCTCCCAAATATATTCTCCCTTTTAGGAATTCTCAAGTTTGTTAAAGCCTCTTGGACCGAGTTTAAACAAATATTTAATCATATTTGTTGTGCAAAACTTTCTAAGCCTAGTTATTCTCATTTCATGACAAAGGAACAGTTATTAATTTTCTTTTTTAATCAATTTATTAATGTAAAAGTTTTACCACTTGGGAGTTATTTTGAACTTAAACAAGATATGATGACCAGCTTCAACTATACCTATTGAAAATAATCTAATTGTTCTTTCTCAGTTTTGACTAACAGACACCATTTTTTTCTTCCTGCAAGTTTATGAAACAAGAGATATCCCATAAATAAACTATCATTTTAAACAAAGCCTAATACAGTCTTTTCACTATGCATGCAGAGAGTATTTATAACTCTTGATTAGCAAAGTGCTTACCATGTAAAAAATTTTTCTTGAAGCAATGCCAAATTATCAAGAATATATTTATTTTGAACATCTTCAAATTAATGTATTGTAGTATTAATAGATTTCATATATTAAAGAAGTTTATCTTATAGAACTGAGGAAAACAAAGACAATTGTTCAACTGACAAATATATCATTCATTACACCCATGGTTTCACCAGTAAAGGCATCATAATGTACAAACTGAAATATATCTTGCAAGAAGTACATATATGTGGAATAACTTTGACATTCACCCCGAAGCAAGTGAAGTAAGAACTGCCGAGGAACTTAAGCTGATTTAGTATTCAGAACTTTGTCTGAAATTCATTTTTATACTTATATTTATTTCTAAAGTTTTCAGGTTATGAAGTTCTCTTTTCAATTTTTCTACAGACACTGTAATATTTATAAAAGTTTATTTTACCTTACTCCTGAACACATCTTTGACCAAACTGATTAGTGCATCAACTGTGCTTCTCTGTTCAATCATTATTCCTTGAATTTCTTTTATCATATCTTCTAGAGTTTCTAACACAGCCAATACCACAGTTCTTTCTGTGTCTTCTCTCACCATAGATAGGAACTTTGGTATAACAACAGCAAGAGCCTTCTTCAGTGCTTAGATAAAAAACAAACTATCAGCATTTAGAAGTTTATACACAATTTAAAACCAAATTAAGTTTTGGTAAACAAGAAAAGATCTTCAATTATTGTGTGTTCCAAACTCATATACTTATATAATACTTATGACTGACTTGCAAGCAGTACTGTATAAAATAGTGGTTTAACAGATGTAAGATAAAAAGCAAAGCAGCAGAATAGCAGAACTATTACCTGGATGTATGTGTCAAGTAATGCAATGGTAAAACTAAACATACAAACTGACATGTTCATAAATGAAGCCTCTACCTTAAATCATGGATAATTTTACTGAAGATATTAACTTTCTTTGTACTAATAAAACAAAAACAACAAACACTGAAAGACTTCATTGAGATTCAGAAAGAATGAGAGTACTAGTAGTACAAATAGCATACACTGTGATTATAAAAAAATTATGAATCAATAGGACAGTATCCAACCAGAAGTCTACTCGTAGCATCAGCAAAGAAACTTGTATCTTATGCAAGGTACTCAATCTCCACAGGAAGAGCTAGTGACTGTTTGTGCAACACCTGGAATTGTCACCTAATGCTCAACTTAAAACTCAACCACATACATCAACCCATTGAAGTCATTAACCTTTATACAACCCTCAAGCAGATAAATACAAAAGTTAAGCAAATACACAAGCCTTAATATTAAGAATGATTTGTATTTACATACCATCTTGTTGGTCTGTAGCCCCACTTACACTTGCAACTTGGTGAAGAGTTACACAAAACTGGCCAAGAGCAGAGACTGCTGCTTTTCTAACATTTTCCCCTGGGTGTTCAAGAAGTTTTTGGACCTCTTCAAAGCATTTTTCTAGGTAAGGTAGAAATGTAGCTCTAGAAAATAGTTAAAAATAAAAAAATAAAAAATATGTCTTGGTAACCAACTAAGCCAGTTCTCCAAGACCAGCATTTCCCTTCCTAAAGAAATAACATAAATTATTTATATTTATTTGCCAATAACAGCTTCTGTTAAAGGGAAATGTTTTTTATTAAATATAACTATCCTTTGGAACTTATTGAACATAGATTAATATTAAAGAGAAAACAGTGATGTTTATGGATCAAGAGCAGTTAATACTTTGATAATCTTTTACTTATACAATGTTCTAAAACAGTTAATTTTTAATAACATTGTTTTAGTAATTTGTCTTTTGAAATCTCAAGCTTCATCAGTTTGGGTGTCACAAAAATATCGTCAGTTACAGTCACTATGAAGGAATGTGCAACAAGCACAGTGATGGGCCATAATGTAAGCAAAGAAACCTGACAATGAATGGACAAGGAATGCAAGTCTTATTCTTAATAATATTTTAATATATATATGATTGACTGAAGAAATGTCTGACAGAAAATTCATTAAGTTTCAGAAGATGGAATAAAATAATAAAGGAACAATTATTTCCAAATATAGTAGTCCATCTTAAATATTATCAACCTATCTGTCATGAAAAAAGTTGCTTTTGACAGAAAGTCCTTATTTAAAGGATTAACAGACAAATAACAAACAATGGAGTTCATGCAGTGCCAGTTACTATTCCTAGTACTGCTATGGTATTGTTTGAGTTTTAAGTAAAGTAAGTTATTCATCTATTACATAAATACCCATGTACCACCTTTTTATTGCACACATATAAAATATTACAAACTAACAAAATTTATTTCATAAAAGATTGTCCATCTCTGTTTGTTTTGCACATTTAATGGAATTGGTTGGAAAGTTGATTTACTGTTTTATGGCACAAAGCAGCAAGGCTATCTGCACCAAACATCTAGTAAAAAGATAAAATTAAATTTAGTAAAATTCATAAAAGGCAATTAAGGTAAAACAAAACAAAGTTTAAAAAAACAACATAAATAACATAAAACCAATGTTTACATCTAGTCAACAATGTTAAGAGAAAAACTACAGTAATACCAGTTGTAAAGAACTTTCTGTAGCATAATTGTAATTATCATAACTTGCCAGGAAGACTAAACAGGTAAGTACAAAAACCACTGTTAGTCACTTGAAGTTGGCCTTTCCAGTCCTGGTTCCGAGTTATTTGATATTATGGCCATTTTCAAAAAGTAATAAAAGTTTTAAAAGACTTGAAGCAAAATTTTAATAATAACTCACCAGGATGAATAATGGGTAGTTCAAACAGCAATTTTAGTCACCTGAAGTTGGCCTTTTCAGTCCTTGTTTTGAGTTATTTAACATTACAATCATTTTCTAATTTCAAATCGAACTAAATGGACTTTGATTCTTAAAAGCGAATCACATTAAAAAATGTCTAATTTATAAATTAAAAAACTTAAATGGCATTAAAAAGATTAATGTCCTTTAGAAAACTAAAAATTATACCAAGGTGGACAGTGTCACCATCACCAATACCACTAACATTATGGACAAACCTGGGGACAGAACATGTTTAAAATGGTGCCATTGTTGAGAGTTGTAATGAAGGCAAGAAAGTAAAATGTGGCTTGTTGTGACCTGACTGTTACACACACACTGGTGCATCAGTTCCAGATAAAAGAAAACAATGAGTTAAAAACTGTGACCAATGCGTAGTCTAGTTAGAACAACCTCTTTCCAATCCTTATGAGAGCAAGACGGTCAAAGTCCAATATAGGGTTTTATTTAGAAAAGCTTGTTTTCGTGTTGCTCACTCCAAGTCGACTGCCAGCTGGCATAGAGCCGAGCTTTGAATACAGGACCATAGTCAATGTATGGAACAGGCAGTGTGATGATAGTGCCAGAGCAGACTGATTTAGCTGCAGTGTTGGAGAGCTCCTTCCCGCGAATACCAATCTGGCTCGGTATCCAGAAAAACTGGAAAGGAGTAGATGTTAAAGAGAAATGGGCAAGTTGGTTTTGAATATCGGCAAAAGCAGGGTATGAACTAACACAAAATGATTCCAGGGCCAGTAGAGAGGTAAACGAGTCAGTATAAATAGTGCAGTTTGAGTACTTAGCTTCTACATGATCCAAAGCATGAGAAATGGCATACAGTTCAGCAGTGAACACAGAAGATGTAGAGGGGATTCTGCACACAACCATCGAACAACAACAAGCCATAGTCACCTAATTTCGAACCATCTGTATAAGTAGGAATGGAAGGATGGTTTGAAAGATGTTCAGCAAATAGTAGACAGCATTTTCAATCGAGAGTGTCTGCTTTTCTCGGATGACTTAAAGACACACTTGGGGACTGTAAGAAGCCATGATGGGATGGACTGACAAGTGAATACAGCAGTGTTATTGAAGGACAGAGCCAATTCATCCAATTGCGCCTGGATACGAAGGCTAAAAGGAGCAATGGCAGATCGTCTCTTCTGAAACAGTACAGCTCACTGAGAAAGGAAAACACAACCCCAGGTGGGATGCTTTGGTAAGAAATGAAGTTTTGAAGCATATAGTAAAGACAGTTGCAAATGTCAGAGGTGCAAAGAAGGTTCATGAGACTCTATGTATAAGCTCTGAACTGGGGAAGTGCAGAAAGTTCCAGTGTAGAACTGAAGTCCTTGATGATGAATGGGGTCCAGCATCTTTAAGGCCAAAGGTCTGGCAAAGCCATAAACCAGTGATCCATATTCAAACAAATTAGAGCACGATATATCTTTAGCATAGAACATTTATCCGCACCCAAAATGATGGAAGAGAGGACACAGAGAATGTTGAGTGCTCTTGTATATTTGACCCGTAACTGCTTGATGTGTGGTATAAAGGTCAGCTTATGATCAAAGAAAAGCCCCAAGAATTTTATCTCAGGGACCACAGGCAGCACAACTTCACCTCTACAGAGTTCAGGATCAGGATGAATACCCCACTGGCAGCAAAAATGCATGCAAATGGTTTTTAGAGAAAGAGAAGTTAAAACCATTTGTTGTGGTCCACTTCAGTAACTGATTGAGGGCTGTTTGTAGCTATTGCTCAATATACCTCATGTTCGATGACTGACATGAGATGTGAAAGTAGTCGGCATAGAGCCCATTTGCAAGTGAGAGGAAGTTGTTCAGTGATGGCATTAATTTTTATACTAAAATGATTGACACTCAAACCAAAGCCCTGAGGGACTCCAAGTTCCTGTGGAAAAGATTGGGAAAGTGTTGAACCCACACAAACTTGGAATCTCCTGTCCATTAAAAATGTTTTAATAAAAATGGGCAAATGGCCACATAATCCATATATATAAGTCTCACAAAATGACATACTTCCATGTTGTATCATAAGCCTTCTCAATGTCAAAGAATATTGATACAAGATGTTGTTTGAGAAAGGTTTCTCTGATTGACATTTCAAGTCAAATAAAGTGGTCCACAGTGTAGCACTGTTGTCAGAACCTGCAATGGGTGGGCGAGAGGAGGTTGTTTGATTCAAGGAACCAAACAAGATGAGCATTAACCATTTTCTATAAGGTATTACAAAGACAGCTCGTCAAAGCAATTGGACAGTAGTTTCAAGGAATCTTGGTATTCTTCCCAGGCTTAGAAAAAGGTAGGACAATACCCTGGCTCCAGGAAACAGAAAAACATTCTCCTACCAGATCCAGTTAAAAACAATCAAAAAAATAGCAAGAGAAGCAGGAGATAGATGGTGCAGCATTTCATAGTGTACATCATCAGGTCCAACTGATGTACTGCCAGACTGATGAAGGGCCCGTTTGAGTTCCACCAGTGTAAAGGGATGATTATAGTCATAGAGACAATCAGCTCAATAGGAAAGAGGTGATCCGTCTGCCAAAGTCTTAATGGCTAAGAAAGTGGACGAAGAAGCAAAAGTGCCTGATATCTGGCAAAAGCTTTTACTTAGAGTATCAGTGATGCTCTGAGTATTAGCTACTTCCTGGCCATCAGAGAGAAAGATAGAGAGTGGGACAGAATTATATTGCACACTGACCTTTTGAACCCTGTCCCATATGACTTTGGAACTAGTGGTAGGAGATATGCTGGTTATGAACTTAATCCAAGGTTCCTTCTGGCTTTGACGTCTTAACCACCAAGCATGTGTTGGAAAGCGATGCGATTCGAGAGTGTGGGATATCTATGGAAAGTATACCAGGCCTATTTTTGAGCCTTCTGTGCCACATGGCAGGCAGGATTTCACCATGGACGAGGACATAGTGGAAAACGTCGAGGTTTTAGGAATACATTGAACAGCTGCTTGTATAATACAGTCAGTTACTGCTGCCACACAGTCATCTATTGATGGCTTACAGACGATGGCAGGATCAAGTTCTGCAAGAGCAGTGAAAGAGGGCCAGTTTGTGTGATTCAGCTTCCATCGAGGCATGAAGGTCAGATGGCATTGACCACGGAAAGTCTCATTCAAGATTACAGGAAAATGATCACTGCTTTATGGATTATTGTCAACCCCTCCATGAAAAATGGGAGAATAATGAAATGGAGCAAATAGAGAGATCAATAGCACCAAAGGACAGATTAGGTGCATGAAAATAAGCAGAAGAACCAGTACTGAAAAGAGAAATGTTATGATCAGAAAACATACGCTCTACAGAGCAACCCCTCCTATCAATATCAGCACTTCCCCAGAGGGAATGATGTCCATTAAAGTCCTCCAGGATTAAACAGGCAACTGTTCAATGAGAGCAACAAGGTCTGATTGATCATATGTCTCTCCAGGTGACAGATAGAGAAAACAAACAGTGATGGTATGACCCAAGGAAACATGGATGGTTACAACCTCCAAGGGTGTGTCGAGTAGCAAAGACATAGTGGGCATATGCTGATCAACCAACAGTGCCACTTTTCCATGCACTTGTCCATCACACAGCTTGTTATTTCTGTACAGAGAAAACCACCAAAAGGTGACTGTATCGGCAAGTTTCAGAAATGTCAGGAAAGACATACAGGATGATAAGAAGCAATCAGTGTTTTGATGTAATCCAGTTTAGAACAAAAACCTTAACAGTTCCATTGTATTAAGGTGGCCATTTTTATGTATGTGTAGGTGAATTGGGTGGAGAACCCTTCTGTTTACAACCACGTCTTTTTTCTTTACTGTCCTTATTCAAGAGAGGTCTATCAACCTCTGTGGATCCTGCCCTGGATCAATGGGCAGGTCTTTGCTGTTGGAAGAGGTTTTCAGTGATTGAGGACATGAATGAATGATCATTTTGCATCTTAAGGTGGGAAAAGAAGATGTATGCCAGGAAATGTATCTTGGGATTTGTTGGAATATAGTAAGGGACAGAGATGGGTGTTGAAGTTAATTCAACAACTTTTTTAACCATGGAGGTGAAAAGACTTTTAATTTTTTTTGAGAACAATTCTTTTGGAGGCATAGAGAGATCTGACTGCACTCCCACTGTAGTTGTGGAATGAAGTGCAGCAGCATACGTCTGAGATGAAGTAGTGGACAGAAACTTTCGAGCCTCAGGATAAGTGATGTCATGAATCGTTTTGAAACACTTCTTTTTCTTCCAACCATTTAGGGCAAGAACAAAAGTAGGATGGGTGGGAGCAATTGCAATTGACAAAATAAGGTTCCGTTTCACATTCATAGACATCATGGTCCTTGCCACCACAATGAGCACACATCAAGGAACCACAACATGATGTCTTTGAATGATCAAACCACTGACACTGGAAACATCAGAGAGGGTTTGGAAAATATGGCCATACATTGTATATAAGATAACCTGTCTTAATGGTGGCAGGTGGACGTGGGATCTAACTGTCAGAATGAGGACATTAGTAGGCATCGTAATTCCATCTTTGCAAGTGGAGATTCACCTAACTGCAGAAACACCTTGAGTGGAAAAACCAGTGAGAATCTCTGACCCAGGGATGTTTTTCAAATCCCTCCCAACAATAACTCCTCTTGATGAATTCAAAGTAGCATGAGGTGTAACCTCACTAGGCATATCCCCAATTGCCTTTGAATGCAAGGAGTTCATTGTGTTGAGATGTGGATGTTTCCACTAATATGCCACCAGATTGAAGCTTATTTACTGACTTTGGAGAGCCAACACGTCCCTCTAATCCATTCTGAATGAAAAAGGGAGACATTTGCCATAAAGGTTTGTCTAAAATAGAATGTAGGATAAGAAAATGAAGTACAATAGGTGTTACAGATGTTGAAGATTGCTGCTCAGAATCTTCAAGATGTGGTCATTTACCTATGGACTGTTTTTTCACTGTTATTTAAGTTTTTATTTGGAGGATCTATGATAAAAAAAAGGAAATTTTGGTGCCCACTGACCCCACCCACCATGAAGCCCTATGAGGGGACACACTAAAATGTTAAACAAGGACACTGCAGCAATGCCAGCATCAGATACAATGTCTACAACACCTGATGAGAACATCCAACACTGGTACTTGGTTGACCCTAGCCCAAGTGGACCAGCCAATTACCCAAGGGGGGCCACCCCAAGGCTGCCCATTTACAGGAATTTAAAGCCAAAGTGGTGTGTTCGGGTTGGATCCCTGAACCATGAGGATCCTTTCCTCCCTTTCACAGGTCGTCACACACAGCAAACAAGTGGATGGATGTTTAGATCTCAGAGTAGGTAAATTGAAAGTACAGAACCTTCCCTGGGAGGTCCCCTCACCACATACAGGAATCCACACCGAGGGGTTTAATGGAATAACCTTGAATATTCACAAGTCTGGCAATTATTATTTCAAGAAGCATTTTATTGTTAATTTTCTGCACATGATTTTAGTATTAATTTTGAAAATAAATTCAATAAATGTCCAGAATTCTACATCAGAAAAACCAGAAAAAAAAAAGGAAAACAGATTCAATGAACATGATAAAAATATCCCATATTTATCATCACTGCAACTCAAAATATCCAAATCTGTAAACTCCCTATAATTTTAAACAAAGAACCAAACATCAGAATTTCCATATCTTAACTGAGAAAAACACACTAAACCAAAATTTCACCTTGAAGTTTGAATCCTTTGATTTCAGCTCTGAAAAGAAACCATTCTGCAAGTTTTAAAAAAAAGAAATGTGAATAATTATCTGAACTAAACTATTGCTAGATTATAGCCAATATTGAACAAGGGAATCTATATTGATTACAAGTACTACATAAAATATAATATCTTGCATCAAAACAATTTCAAGTTGACTAGAAATGCTCTGATTACCCTGTTTTATTTATTTTGCTGCTTTCATCATAACTTTAGTCTATATCAATGTCCACATCATGTTTCTATATCAACACTTCAAAGTGATTTCCTGTTCTCAACTTGAGACATTTGTAGCTTTTCTAGGTGCCTTGAGACATTTCATTAGCCATGTTTACCACACACACATTAGTCGAGTACATCACTCAACAAAATGAGAGTTAAAAAATCTTTTCTCCTTACTAGTGAACTTTAATCAAATTACTTAATATCTGAACCATTGTATCTATGTGTCTGTAAATTATGTTATCAATATGAAGAAAAGCTATTATAAAGAAGTTATTTGACCTTACACCCAAAAATCAGTCATAGGCCACATATGTCAGAAAAATATGAAGAAATCATTCATGGGAGGTCAAATCAATGTAAAATAATTCCATGCACAGAAAAAAAAAGTCAAATTTGAAAGGAAGTCATCACTGGGATAGATTGTGTCCACCAGGGACTATTGTTGTGCACTGAGAGATCATAATGGTATAGACATGGACATCCTAAAAGGATGTGTTAGAAAAAGGCCACAAGATATATTACATAACTTAAACAATCTATAAAGTTAACCAAATGATAAAACATGCAGAAATATATTCTTCACCATAAGCTAATAACAATTTAATAAAGTAAAAGGCTAGTAGCAATAATGTGAAAGCAGTGTTAGAAACAGAAAACAGTTTGCAAAATAAGTTTTAAAAACAACAACAATATAGCTGGGTTAAAACAATATTTACTGAAAAAAATGAAAATGTCCAAAAAACAGAAATTTTAGAAAATCTTTGAACAAAGTAAAGGGCTATTCAAAGTTATGTATAACATACTGAAACCCTTAAGTATATTAACACATGGATAGAATTTCAAGTTGCAACAGCTGCATAGAAATCTAAATTAGTATGTAAATAGGCACTTTCCTACCAATAAAACAAGGTTCTTTGACTATGAGAAAAGATACTTCATAAGATATATCAGTGAAATGTCATATTGAAAGTGAGAGGATAAAGATTAAATAGAAAAAAATATTTAATGTGTTATTTAGTATCCATTAAAAAGTATATTTTCAATTTTCCTTTTCACATAATATATGTCTAAACATACTGTACAATGAACTCAGAAACATGTAAAATAAAATAATAAGTGCTTATTTCATATATTTTAATGTATTAAATGGAAACTCAACTGTTCAGGTATAAGTTAAATACTTTAGTATGTTCTATGTTATATTTCTTCACAACTTACCCAACATTTGCAGCAATTTCCCTCAAGGCACAACAGGTGTCTTCTTTTTCCTCCAAATAAGAATTCTCAACACTATAGCTGAGTAACCAAAAAAATCTCATAAATGGAAAGAACATCACCAGTTACATACAGCACAATATATGAATAAATGTTCTTCAATGTGATCAATCAGTATGAAAACAATGTTACACATGTTTAATGAATGAAAGTATACAAGTTTATGATGAAATTGATCAATAGCATCAAGGAAACACAGGTATTACTTACTATTAAAGAAGAAAAAACTTGGATACATTACTAATAAAACTAATTTAACAAAAATAGTTTTCATAATTTCCAGTGAAAAGTGCTTAAAACTTTTGAAGATAGATTCAATGTGTTAGGAATTATTTCAACAAGAAAGACATGAGAATATTCATGAAAAGTTTTTATGGATAATACCAACAGATGAAGATGCCCTGCAATAATAAAATAACCTTGGAGAGAGGATTAACCACAACATTAAAAGTTATTATTATTATTATTACCCATTACAACCAGAATAATTAAAATGTATAAAAATAAAAAACAATGTTGGCCTGTAATAGTTTAGTAATATAATCACACAAAGGGGAACATTTTGATTGAATACCCTTCAACATCATTTTCTTCATCATTATCCTCATCATTCTCAATGTCTTCTTCATCATTCTCATCATCTAACTCATCAAAAAGAGGAAATTTGTTGTCTTCTTCAGAAAAGTGTGTCTAAAAAATATATACAAAATATTAATACTGAACAGTTAAAATAAAACAAAATCAAAAATAAGGGCTGCATTAAGAACAACAAATCCAAACCTTTGACTATTGACAATTTGTTATGAACAAAAAGAAGCCCAAACAAAAATAAAAAATGCTGCACCAATTGTACCCAGGGTACAGGTTATAATGTAGGATATAAAATGTACCTTAGGTTTTGAAGGTAACTGCTGAAGTAGGACTCACGTTACAGTGTGGATACATTGTCTATCAGTCTTAAAATCCATTTGCCTGTTTTACATGAAGAATAATTAAATAATCAAAGAGATAAGTGTGTGTATGTGCATATGCACACACACAACCTAAAGTTAAATCATAAAAATTGTTCAAGATTTCCAAACACTGCTGTTAAACTATTATCATCTCACTATTGCTGTCTAAAGAAAGTGACTTAGGTAAAGACTTTACTAAACCAGCCAATTTCTGACAATAAAAATATAATTTAAGTACTGTGTGTGGTACTTCCAAATACATGGTTATATTTGAAAGGACAGGTTGAGATTCACATAGGAAATTATGTATAGTAAGTCCTTATTTCTCATAATGAGAAAGCAGAGCATTATACACAAGTATTAACTCTCATTGCAAACATGCAACTGATGTTATTCTTAACCCAATCAAAAATAAGATATAATACTCTCTAATGGAAAGATCTGCTGACCATCTCATGAGAAAACACATGTGATACAAAGGAAAATGAACCAGAACAGGTAACTAGAGTGAGAGTAATTTAGCCACATTACTTGACCAACATTCTAATGCTAAAACTAAATACATATATATGCCCCCAAATTTTGAAAAATTTTAAATGATCTTAGAATGTTCATTTTATTAAATAAAGAAGACAGAAAACACTTAGTATGCTTTATTACTACACACTTCCTTAATTTGGAAACATAAAATTAAATTAACTTATGCATTGGTCTGGAACTGATGTAATTTATTATCACTTCTGTGAGACACAGTAAAACAGGGAGTTCAGCTTCATACAGATCATAATACTCAATTATATCATAGCAAACTGAGTATATAACAAAATAAACACTATAATTAATTTAAGAATATAGAATGTGTGTGTGTGTGTTTACTTATAGCAAAGCCACTTACTGCTGTACTTGTGATGGGGGGCAAGAATATAGAATCATAGAAACTTTTAATGCAAAATCGAAAATTAAGTATCCTCTCTATATAAAATATATATATGTTTGTTTTTGAATTTTGTATAAAGCTAAATGAAGACTATCTACATTAAACTTTCCTAATTTGGCATTATGATACAAGAGGAAAGGCAGCTAGTCACCACCACCCTGTGCCAACTCTTGGGATACTCTTTTACCATTGAATTGTGGGACTGACCATTACATTATAATGCTCCCATGGCTGAGAACACATTTGGTGTAATAGATTCAAACCTGTAACCCTCAGATTACAAGTCGAGCCCCCTAACCAACTGACCATGCTAGGTCCAAATTGTATATAAAATAAACCCTTGAACATTAAATCAAATACAGAAAATAAAACAGACCTTTCAGAACCAAATTATAATAAACCTTTTAGTATGAAGACAAGAATGTAAGATAAATATCTTTTAACATTTAAACAAAATTCAAAATCCTTACTTACAAAATAAATCTGCACAGGAGTAAAGAAAATTATAAGTAGGGCTATGATATTAAAAACAAACCTTATTAAAGATTAAAAGTATGAAATTAGAAAGCTTTAGCTTTTGGGTCAAATAATTCATTTTCATTCACATGTTGCTTGACAGTTACATCTTTTCTGAATGATTCATTTCTGTCATACAAAATTCATGCATGATTTTGTGTAATGTCTATAAACATACACAACATTATACATACAATCATACAATTCAATGTCACATATCATCACATGTACTAGAAGAGTCAGAAATGGTTTCCGGTTTATTTACCATTACAGTCAACATAACATACTGTGCTGACACCTGTGAACTTCTAAACTCAACTCATTCTATCAATATCACCCTCAGAGCTAAGAAAAATCAAAATGTGACAGCAAAAATTCTTTTAACCAAATTACTATTTGTGCTATCATTACAATATATGTACACATGTACATATAAACACATGCCAAATACAATATAACACAATAAAATACTAAAATTCATTCACTAGTTTAGATGTTCACCTACACCAATAGCTAAACTGTAACAATATTGTATCATCATTTGTGAGTTGAACTACTCACTCCTGTTGGCTTCAAAGAAAAAATAAATGTAGGCAAAGTCTAATTAAACAATATCTTTTCCACTTAAATTTTAACCACCTTATTTATATTCTAGTTGAAAGAAAAACAATGCTTTTAGTGCAAAATCTAATGAAACAATGTCCTTTCCACTTAGATTCATGATCACCCGATTCATGTTCTATGCCGGAAAAAAACACAACTCTTACTACACAAGTACATGGTGGGCAAAATACAGATAGCCCTTTGTGTAGCTTTTGGTTTAGCTGCAAACAAAGCAGTAAAATGATGTCCTTGTGGAAAGCAAGTTATTAGCCTGAAGTATGAACTTCATGTTTGAATGATCCTTTGGAAGGCCCAAATCTCTCAGTAAATAATTAAATTCAATTTATTTATCAGGTTAAAAACAATCCCTATCATCATTTCTCTTGACACCAGTGTGTGTTTTCTAAGGACAAAGTCACATCACACTGTGTCCATCGAGGTGAATCGACCTCTTGATTTTACCACTATAAATCAATAGATTTGCCACTGTATAAGTGGAGGACTTTCTTGATATCAGACTCAGAATCAGATGCAACATTATAAATCTACTTGCATGGAGTAAATACAGATGCATCAGGTCCATTAGCAATAGGTTTTATAGCAGACTGTAAGGTTGGATAAAAAATTTCCTTTTTGAATGTATTAGCCGTGCATATTATATGAGCAAAAATAGCAGTCATCTCCATGGTTTCTAGGCTCACAATAAACCAATGAAATTCCAAAAGGTAAAGAATTTTTTTTCTCTTACCTAGTCTAATATCTCAACTCTTTGACACAAATAGTGCAAACTTTGTGTGAAGTCCATGATTTGTTTTGATCTCTAAGAGTTATTCCAAAATATGCATAATACACCTTTTTGATGAATTCTTAATGTTTTGCTTTTGTTTCTTTGCAATAAATTTATTACAAATACAATACGTTTGAATCACTTACTCGTTCAAGAGAAATAATATTGAAAAGAACAAAATATTGTAAAAATGCACACACAAACAAATACTGTCCAGAAATAACATCATGCAGTCTCATAATTGTTTATACACTAGCAGTGTGTTTCTTGTTGATTCTAGAATGATTAATAAAACTTTCACGTCATGATTGGTCTAGAGAAATCTATAGCTAGTGGTTGTCAACATTTTAAGCATAACAAAAAATGACTCAATTCCAACAAAAACTATTCATTTACATAAAAATACATATTTTGTTATAAATCTGTATTTGATGAAGAAAAATATTTTTGGATTTAGCACAGAGGAATTACTGTAAAACATGTAAAAACTTCAAGACAATAAAACCATCGCATGCCTGTGCAACAGACATGACGGTAAAAGAAAAAGATATTAACACAGTTGATAAACAAGATGAAGAAATCAACATGCTAGAAACAAAAAACAATAAACCAAAATGGCTGAGAAGAAAAAGATATTAACACTGTCAGCACACATGACAATGAAATTAACATGCTAGAAAATAAAGGACAAGAACCAAGATGGCCAATCTTAAAGAATTTTGAGTAGACTACAAACACAACCTACCTACTTGAAATCTTGGTTTGAAAGAATGAGGGGGCTTCCCAATACTGTAAAACAGCTGAAAAAAAACAACTTGAGGGACATTATGAGCTTTCAATTGTTTATTCATGTCATATATAGAAGTAAGAGTATATAAGCGACTGTTTCCAAAAACGTGAATATGCAAGTGGAGCCTCTGTGTTTGATTCAGTACATGAGCGATATCTAAGCAAATATAAAAGATAGGAGGTTCGTATTTAATATTCTGGCTTTTGAGTTATTGTTTTATACAAAACAATAGATTTTGTATTTTGACATCACAAACACCTAATATGAACCAGAGCTGCATTCCATTTCCCACATGGAAGACAAAAAATTGATGTCTAGATGTTTTTTTTAATAGTTACCTTTAAATTAATAAATTAAATAATGTATAATAAGGAAATTTGAATTATAATCTCTAGATTGACATTAAACTTAATGAGATAAATTTATAAAACAGTAGTTCAATAAGATTTTAAGTGTCAACAACTGCAATGACATGGCTTTTCATCTGTGATCCATATGGAAAGGGTTCATCTATTTTCCATGGTGTTATTACCATTGTTTGAGAGAGAAAAACTACTACTATATATTTTATAAAGAATATGGTTCGTTCTGTAAAGTATGGGTCTGTTCCAAATAATAAGGTTGCAATCCTAAAGCTAGTGTTGATTACTATGAAGTGTCACTTTTTCTTACTTATAGTGGTTTGTTGGTGTGTACTGACAAAGTCAATATATATAATGAAAAACAAATTAGGTATGAATAGAACATGTGATCAAAAACAAATTGAGCATGTGACTAAAAGAAATGTAATAAGAATTGATGGCCAAACTGATAGCTACACTAATAGCACTGATGAGAATTTTAGAGCAAATGTTTATTCATTAATTAGCTATACTGTATATTTTGTACTCCTGCCAATATGCCCTAAGTTGGGGTAATGAAGTTAGTCAATGACTGAGCCTGTGGCAAGAGTTAACTGTTATTGTAGCACCTCATATGCAACATGAAAGCACTTCCTGGCTGTTGATATATGAACTCATACATGTCAATCATTTCAGACCTCAACCATTTCACACATTCTTCTGGAAATTGTGGCAAATCTACTCTAGGGGTGGATCATATATCACCAAACATTTTGCCACAAGCTATGTGTTGTGCTCACTCATGTTGAAGGTCCAAAAAGCAAGTTGCTCATTTATAATTATTGCCTATTTGGTTTGTCTAGTTCACTTTGAAGTGACTCAGATGCAAAAGTATCAATCCTCTTTTTCAAGACATCATCTAGGCGAAAACAGCAGTAGTAATGGCTGCAGAACAAAAATTATGGAAAGGACAGAGAAGTCCTGCTCACTCTCTAGTCTCCAGTAGGTTTGTGTCTTAGCATTAAAATATAGTGGTTGCTGGTTTACCCTTGCTGAAGCTTGAGCTCAGCATGATTTAGATACCCATTCAAAAAACTTGTATCTACTGGAACATTTGAATTAATTTGCTTGCTTAGGTTTAAAGAGAAATGGAAACTCAAAAATATCATAATTATTTAAAAAGCTATTTATAACTTAGTATTATTATTGAAATTCTAAAATAATTATCTAGTTACTTTAGGAGGGTTTTCTGGTAAAGGTACAACCACTGCATCTGTAAATACAGGTTTCTTTATATGGTAAGAATGGTAGCTACTCAGTGAACTAGTCTATGAGGATATCCTCACAATTTGCTGGATATACTTTCCCAGCATGTAAATGGCACAGATTATCCTCATGGAAAACTCTCAGTAGTGTACCTCTTTTGAACCTTAAACTAAATTCAATAGATAACTTGAAACTCCACCACTGTGAAACATCAACAAAACTTGATCATGACTGTATCCTAGTCCATAAGGTGTTTCTTATTCAAATTTATGATTGAGTCAAGTGACAGTCCATCTAACTCAGACTCAAGTACTGCAATTGTTGTCTGAATCCAGCCTTTCAATGCAATTACTTATTTGAGAAGGTTTAAGAAATTGTCTATGTCTTCTTTAGCGCTGTAGAGAAAATTGTTTAATTTCATTAAAATGGACCCATGGCAGTAGAAACAGTCTTTCTCACCTGTAATCTCAGCCAGTTCTGTGCTGAAACATGAGAAACATATGGCATAGTAGATGTGTTTAGGGACCACTACATTTGGACAAATGTTATGTTCCTACTTTTCAGTGACAGAATGAGTTGAAGTGAACAGCTCATTTATGATTTCTGAACAGCCCTAGATCTATGCAGTTGCATATCTTTAATGTAGAACAAATCTTCAAGTAAAAAATACTATATTGTTTTACTCATTACCTCATAAAATTTGACTTTGTAGACATTCTTTTTTTCAACAAAAATTATTCATTTCTTTTATCAAGAGATTTGGCACACCACTTACTTAAAGTTATCTGTGACAATCTTGATGAATCATTGTTAAAGCACCACCATTATTTTGATCAGTCTTATCTTCAGTAATTAAACTTACCACAATTCCTTCAGTGGATTGAAGAGAATCAATCATATTTTCCATTACAACTGGCAAATACGGGCTCATGTCGCCTTTCAAAACTACTGAAATTGATGCAAAGAGACCATATCTATGGGTAATAGAAAAATTTATAGTAAGTTACTTACACACAACACTATTATTACACACTCAATTGCATGTTTGAATTAGTTTGTTCATTCAAGTTTTAAAATCAAGTTATTTATCTTGAATATTAAAACTAATGGCTACGTTCAATGTAAAATATTTTCTATCTACTGAGCTGCTGAGCAGACTCAATCTCATAAAACCTTTCCAGTTTCATTCTTATTTACTGAAACAAAAAAAATATTCCATTGTTTAAAAAAATAAACTTAAAAATCTGTCAAAATTATTTTAATATGATGATTTAACTATAAAAATGTGATGTCATTTTCAGACACAACTATAAAAGCCTTTATATTTATTGTGAAGTGTCTATTGATAGCAAAATATTTCCAAAAAGTAACCATTTTATAGTTTTTCATAATCAAACCTGGATTCAATTCAAGTGAAATTCATTATAAAATGTCACTTTATATGTTGCAATAATTTTATTTTCATATGTTTAGTTTGGTGTGTTTTGAATTTCACACAAAGCTGTATGAAAGCTATCTGTGTTAGTTAACAGTGAAAAACTAGAGGGAAGGCAGCTAGTCATCACCACCCACTGCCAACTCTTGGGCTACTACTATTCATTCGTAAAAGAGGATTGACCATGCATTATAATGCCCTCTGGGCTGAAAAGGTATGTTTGTGTAACGAGAATTTAAACCCATGACTCTCAGATTGTGAGTCAAGCCCCAACCACCTGTTCTTGCTGAGTCACTTTTCACGTTCTATATGCCATATTTGACCTGAGCTTGCAAAACAAAATGATGCCCAAAATAAACTTTTGTTATGAATTTGTCATTCTGCATTGCAATAGTTAAAATAAAACCAATGAAGTACACTAAAATCTAAAAGCCTTTGCAAATTTAAAGAAATAAGATATAAGGCCTCAAGGTTTTACAATTTTTCAAAATAATAAAACACTAATGTATGTTTTTAAACATTTCCATCCATATTATGCTTATCAATTTCTAATATCACTTACTCACAATGAATACATTAATCAGCATTTTCATTATTTTTAAAACTAGATAAGTAACCCTGTTGATGTAAGGGCAAACTTGACCTAATGTTGTGCCTTTAAATAAACATGAACACACCATAAGGTGAAACAGTAATTCTAATATGCTGTACTTGTAACTCATTCTTTGTTTACACAAAGCTGCCCAGCTCTGATTAATGGCTTTTGGCAAATTCTGGGATTATTTACATGCAGCTGTAAAGCAATAAAATAACTCAAACTGGAAGTCTAATGAATTTGTCTTAAGAATAAAGAGTGGTGTAAATTGTCTAATATCCAATCATTCCAGAAAAAAAAAAAAAGTCATTCAGAGTAATTTCTAATTTTTTAAGTTTACATCTTATACCACATTGCTGACTTCTCTACAGTTAGGCAACACAACAGATACAATACAGTTTTATTTTAAAAAAATATTAGTAATCATTTAGATTTTAAAACTTAGGCAAATAAAATATGAAAACTGGAAGACAGAAAAAGTACATGAAAATAACAAATACAAGTGCATATAACAGCTTTTATTGCTTTCCTGGGTTATGACAACAGATTTATTTAGATTTGTTCCTATAATTCTTCAAAGTAAACTCTTGATAATTTTCCTTTTGCAGATCAAAGTACAGCATCATATTTATTACATTATGGAATAAATGAGCATAAATACCACAACTGTTAAAATCCAATAATATACTTTCTCTATGTATAACATTTAGGGTTTGACAAACAATATCGTGTTACAATTGTACAAATTCATTACTATATTTTTCTGTACATAAGACATACCCCTAATTTCAAGGCTTTCTTCATGGAAAAAAAATCACAGTTATTTATTTATTTGTTCAACATCAGCATAATATTTTATTATTCCTTAGAATTCTTCAAAAGTAGTGTCCACAATAAAATAAAATAAGGTTCTTTCATATATTTACATCAAAACATTGTTCATTCATATGAAAATTTTCAAAATCTTCTTTTGCATCACTGAATTCACTGAAAACAAGTTCTGGAAGTTTATTCTCACTTGTCCTCCACAACAATATCATCTATGGTGCCATTAAGGCTATTGCTCACATCACATTTTTTAACTACCTTTATTACAGTTTCCACACATTAGGGAAGAAAAAAACAAGGGAAGTGTAAAGGTTGATCAGACTAGTTTCTAGTCCTTGCTATACAAGGTACAATATGCCTAGGGAGGCATAAAATGTTTTACCTTTGGCGTATATTATGCAGGGAGTTTTGAAACCCTTTTTTTGGAAAACAATGCATCTTATATACTGAAAAATATGGCATATATCATAAAATTGTAGCTAACAATGAAAATATAAATTATATTAATAACAAGCATAAAAAGAAATCTAGCAATACAAACGTGCATCGGCGAAGGTCTGGATCATGGACTTTGTCAATTAAAGATAAACCCATATTCATACAATCACTTGCCATAGGAATAAAATGATTTCTGCCAATAGTCCTTGCTAAGACTCCAAGTGTGTCTGACAAGAGAAAAAATCAAACTAAGTTTTCATTTATCTCGTATTATGTTCTATTGAAATCTTGAATATCATGTGATTTTAACATAAAAAAACATGTTAATCTTAAAACTACCATAACACGCATAATTCATAAACATCTTGAATAATATTGAAATTAGGAATATTTCTTCAAGTTTCTATTTTATAACAAGTGTTTTTTATAAGGTAATTTAGTTCTCACCAACTGCTTGAACTTGTAGTGGTAGTAATTCCCCAGGTTGAGGTTCACACAAGTAAACTTTCAGCTGTTCAAGAATTTGAGGAAAGTAAGGCTGCAGTGCTTCTTTGGTTGCATTTCCTATAATAAAAAGATAAATCACTAATCTTGAAATTAAAAAGGGAATAAACTTATTACCCATGTGTGATTTATCTTTGTTTAAATATGTTATTGTTTTCTGTACAAAATGTATGAGAAAATGAACAAATCACCTATTTTTTGCTAAAACTAAAAAATACCAAATGAAAAGTATAATTAAACCTTCATCTTTCCATGTGCAAGTTTAACTGTTACTTTTTTAAAAAATTTTTATAGCATTAATACTATTAACTGTTAAATTTTAATGATATACTATCTACAAGTATAACAGTTAAGGTTTAACAAACAATGTCTTATTACAATGAAAATATTGTAAATTACATAAATAAATTATTTATGAAATGCTCACGATGATCAGAACTTTTTGAGAAACTACCTATTATTTTTGTTATTGTCTGTATGTAAATTTCAATCAGTTAAACTATTGTCTTTTAGCTAAGCTTGTCATGTTGCCTGATAAAAGCTAAACAAGATGGTTAAACTTCTAGTTTTGTCTATAAAAAAATTCAAAGTGATTTCAAATATAAAAAATTGATGTATACATACATATATATATAAAAAATCTTTTTCAATATTTTATTTACATTCACTGAATATACACTTTTTAAAAATTATTACACATCATCGAAATTTCAGCTATGTTTGGTTATGGCATATTACACGCTGTTATGAACGTGCATGAATTTTGACAACACTAAATAGCTGGAACATCAGTAAAAACTACCTACTGTATATAATGTGAATTTCATTTGTCACACAAAAAACATTTCATACAACATTCATTAACTGTTATTTATTAGACATGGGCAACTCAATAATAAAAATTGGATGGAATGTCAGAAATTGAAATGATTTCTCTTAAAATCATTTAATTCCTCAGAAACAAAAACCAATAACAACCTTTTTCTAGTGATTATTCTTCATTTACAAACCATTTATTCTTACTGTAAACTTAAAAATAAATAAATTCACCTACCTGCAGCTCCTATTGCACTGATAGCTAGTTCTCGAACACGAACAGATTGGGAGGTCGTAAGAAAAGTTAACAGGTGTGTCATTAGCTGGGGAAGATAAGGAACTAGACCTTCCTCTGCAAGATAATTACATATTAAATTTCAGTGCAAATAAAGTATCTCATGGCTTCAATAATATTATCATTTAGTTTTTTTTATCTGTATTCTACATTTTTTTCCTGACTGTATGTGTTTATAAAGGAGTAGTTTTAGCTGTTTGACCAAATAGCTCAAATTTAAAATATATATTTATATAATACAATAGCAATAGATAATATGAATTTTGACATCTTTATCCAATAAAGACCTGCTACTGGAAAGGAACATGAAAAACAGGAGCATTATAATAGAATTTTCCAGAAACTTAAATGTTGTTCAAGCAGATTACAAACCATTATGTCTCCATCACATGATTATCACAATAATTGTGCTTTTAATTAGATTACTTTGGGTATCTTTTACAGTACATGACAGAATGTTTGTGTTTTACTTTCAAAATTTTATTAAACTAGCTTTTAGTTATGTTATTCCAATTAGTATAACAAATATCTTAGCTAATAATCCATATTTTAAGAGTATATATGTTTTAAGTTGTTAATTTTACAAGACAATATTAAAATAAATTCTGAATTTCCCTTTGTGTGATATTTTCTGTAGGCATCTTCTTTTCTTTATTTTATCCATCACCCCTCCAAAAAGTACAAAATTAAATGTAAATTACTCATTATAAAATTGTCATTGCTCAAACAAATCATAACTTTAACAGTCATTAATTTGTCTGGTTACGGAGCTATCAAACAGAAAGTGAGACTCCTCCTGCCACACCCACCTGTCACATCTTCTCTTTTAAGATTTGTTAACAGTTAGCTCTCCCTTACATTTAATTATACACTACCTATAACCAACGGAAAGCTAAGATTTTCATCTATTAAATTATATTGTATATTGTTATGTTGTGAAAAGATTACTGTCAGTTTCATTCACAGTACAGGCTCTGTTCCCAACAGAATCACAACAGCTAACTTGGATGAATTTGTAATAAGTATTCTTGCATAGTTAGAAAGCTATAAAATGTTTGAGTCAGGGAAAATTGTCTAATTTTAGTAGGTTATTAGTTATTGTTCTCTAGTGCATTACTATCATTAGTATAAAAGAAGTTAGGTTGACTGTCATTAAAAATCAACATGTTTTCATGTTTACTCTATTATTGTTATACAAGCAACTAAAATACAAAAATAGGTGAGTTAAGATTAGATTAGGTAAAATAAATAATAATAATATAATAAAGAGGTTTCATGAGGCAAGCACCTAAGCAGCTTAAAAGTAATGTGATATAACAGTGTAAAGTGAGATGCACATACCCCATGTGATTTACAACCTATAATTATAAAATTTCATTATAAATATATATATATAGTGTTACCATCTCAAAGATACTTAATATAAACTAATGTTTCATATTATAATTTGAAGTCATTCTAGTAAGAAAAAAGGGTATTTTACATTTATTTCATTTTTTGTGGTTATGAGGTTAGTCATACTTACTGATCCCATATAAAGATAGGATAGAAAAAACAGATAAAATAGTGTTATTCATAACAAAGTTTGAAATACATTTAGGATGTTTTAGGGGTTATTACAATGGAAATATGAGATTTTTGAGAAGAGAAAAAGTATTCTTAACATGAAAATCACTTTGCATAAAAACTATTCAAAACAAATGCACAATATATTTATGGACAAATCCTTATTTTAGTCTATTAAAAATATTTTGCCAAAAAATATGACCTTTTGTATGTGAAAGGCTTATAATAACTGAAAGACTTCCAAATTTTGTAAAAATACACACAATATACTGAAAGTTGGAAGTATCAAATACAGCAGATATCATTACATGCAGGGCCACACTAACTTTTGTTAACACTCCTACGAAAAGTGGGGCCTAATAGGCCCCAGAGCAACTTGAAAGGTTATTAATATTAGGCTAATAATTTTGTATTTAAATGAAATTGCCATTTAAATCCATTAATGATTGGATTAACGAGATTCCCACTGTCCCTATCTACTATCTAGCGAAACCACAGCCAGGGGAACGGGCTTGGAGAAATCAGGACTAGAAACGTCTTTTCGTAGGAGTGTTAAATATTAGTTAAATATATCCAATATCCAAGTCTGCCATCTGCCAACTTATTTCTTTCAATCTTTATCTGACTTTAATTTGATGATATCACTTTAAACCTAACTATATCCATGAATACAGTGTAGTTAATTTAATTTGAAATTTTAGTGCAATTATAAAACTTTTATTTTGTCTATTAAGCATATCAGATTATAAATATACAATATTTATATTTTATTGCCACTATACAACAATTTGCTACACTATAAAAATCAGATTCTCCTCTGGAAAAGTTAAAAATTGTTAGAAGCAACAGAGCATCTAAAAACACCCCTTTCTATCAACCTATACAGAATGGTTAAGAAATATTACACTACAGATTCTTACTACAAACTAAAATTATAGAAATTAATGCTTATAACTGGCATGTTGAATACAGAGTTTCTTACAGGACGTCCAAGGCATTCAAGAAATATTTGTTTAATTTTTTCTTAACTCAAGAAATGTGTAATGATAAAAATTACATTCAGCACAAATGCCAGAAACAAAATTATTGGAGCATAAACTCCATTACAGTATAATTTGTTTTTTTTAATAAGGTAGTGTCATAGAAACTAAAAATATAAAATGACAAATGATGTATAAATTTTTGGTAAATCTATTCATTAGTTAAGTACTTAATTAACCTAATTACCTAAGTTTTCACAAAAAGATTCTAAAGCATAAAATATCTTTGAAAGACTTGTTGGATCTTTTCCTCCATGTTGTAGCTGTTGACTTAGCTGTGATAGAAAGTTGAACAACAGTGGAAGAAGATCAGATGCAAACTTACTGATATCTGGCTAAGAGAAAAACACAAATTTTGAAATCTTTTTGTAACAAAATTAAAACTACATTTAATTCTTTGTTGAAAATATCAACAAGAATGACTTTTTCTAAACACTTTTTGACAAAAAAACTACAATTTTCAAATTTTGTCACTACATCATTATTAAATATTGCTTCTAAATAATACATTATATCTAATTAAAAGTTCACCATTAATGAATTTTCAAAAGAGTTTTTAAAAGCTATAATTTCAAACTGTTACCAATTCATTACTATATTTTTGACTAAATCAGAGATTGGTATCAAAAGGATACACAAAGAGAAAAGTATTTTTTGGAACAAAAAAAAACCAGAATAGAAATTAATTTATTTTGTCCTTGAACAAAAACAACATACAAGAATTTGTTTATTGGTTAATAATGTATTTTTTATTACTTTCTTCCAGCTTGTTTTCTTTAACTCATTTACAGTAAATGTTAACAATGAACAGAAAGGTCATTTAACAATTTGTATAATTATGATGTCTTTATTTTAAATCATTTTAGTAGAACGTGTCATTTTTTTCAAGTAGAGTTTATTGAGAATAGATAAAATTTGGTACTTTTACTGTTTGAATTACTGTTCACATTTTAAAGTGTATATTTGAAGGTTACATGAATTAATTTTTAACAACCAGCACAGTTACAGAAAACATGGCTTACAAAAGCAGGTCACTTAAGAACAAAACACCCTCAATGCTTAAGGTGCTATATTTTCTTGTTTTATTTATATGCTATTTTTATTCATTGTTATAGATTTTTTAAACAAAAGTAACCAAAACTCATATATGAAAATTCAGGGTCAGACAGAAAACTTAATTGAAAATAAATTAAATTAAAGAACTTTTTTCTGTGAGGCATGCATGCAAGCTGCTCAAACATTATACAAATTGGTACTTTGTTTATCATACTTCAATTTATTTTTTTCATTGTAGAATTTATTTAAATCAAATAAGTTGGAATGAAGAATTTTGATACTGCAATCTACACCTAATGCAAACAGTTTCTGTTTGTAACTTCTAAACATTGTAAAGTGGGTAAAAAATGATTATAGGAATGTTTTGAGTCATACATTTTCAGTTTACAAATGTGAATTACAAAATTGTATGTAAAATAATATATGTACATACTTCATTTTCTTTGTTATACCTAAAATACATTTGTTGAATGCCTACAGTGAAAATAAACATTTTTTTACACAACTAATTACTTGTAAAATGTTTTTAGTAGGAAATTGAGATTTTTTTAAAATTTGAAACTAGAATTGGGACAAAAGAAACTGCAATGAAGAAAAGAAAAAAAAGTGGTTTAGACTGATGTAATTTCCTTTAAAGTTTGTAACATTGGTATTGTCATTTCTATAGATAAGAAGTGGATTTACTAATGCAGATGGATAACATCACCTTGTTTTCCTTTGGAGTAACAAGTTACCTGAAATTTACTGTATTTCATACCCTTTGTGCAACATTATTCAAGAAAATAAAGACATGAACACTAATACATCATTACTTGATGAGAAAAAATGAACCAGTAATAACTGTTATTATATTTTATTCAAACTATAAATAAACACTTCAAAACTTTCGGAAAAGGAGCTGTAAACTCTGGTTCTATTTGCAGTCAAACCAGAATGGGAAAAAAAACTGGTTAAAAAATCACTAGTGTAAATAACCTAATTAAAAGTATAACATTAACAAGTGACACAAAATTTCTCAAATGCTACTATTTTTAACTTTTTTAAACAAATTATTATATTTTTTCTAAAGAACTCATTACATCAGGGATACCTCATATAGTTATTAAAGGCACATATGTATAAAATGGACAGGATCTAGCAGAGTGCCAAATCTTGAAATAACAGAGTATTGTTGGAGATTATTAGAAGAGCTTAGAGAAATTAGTCCAAAACTAGCTTATTGTTAGTAATTTCCAGTAACATAATGGCAATTAATTGTTTTTAAGTAAATGAACATAAATATTTTTATCAATTGAAAATTTATTTCTGATAGATACTTATCTCCCTTACAAAAAGCTTTCTTGACTTGCCTGACCTCTATTGGCACAAATTTTTGCTTACCACTTACCTTGTAACTTTTACTCAATAACTGCATACTATTAAGTTAATGATCATGCAGCAACCCTTCAACATTAAGAGTGCAACACAACCCCTGTTATAACTAGTGCTCTTTCTAATCATGCACATGTTAATCACTTTACGATTAGTCATAACTACCTAAACTAATTCACACAGTAAGTGGGAACGATGGGTGGAAAATCTGAGAGAGCTAAATGTTTCAGAAATATATTTTTCATTTAGGAAAATTTTAACTTCCAATGTAATATCATACTGACATTCACAAAAAACTAGAATCCCACACTGAACTGGGGAAAGAGCCAGTAAGAAATGTTTTGCCTTTTGGAAGTGCCCAAAGGAAGGAAATGAGGTGTGATAAAGAATTAAAAACAATATTCCACTTGGAGACTGCACCACTTCTGAACCAAATATACTCTTCACCCTGTAGTAGGATGTCTCCAAAATATAAAGAGTGGGAACTTTGAGGAATCCCAAATAAAAGACAGAGAAATAATAGGATCTCCTGGTATTGAATGATTAGGGTGCAAATGGAAGTACAACATTAACCAACATTTAGGAGGATCTAGAATTATATGTCAGCTCTGCAGTAAGATTTGTTTTTTGTTTGTTTTTTTGAATTTCGCACAAAGCTACTTGAGGGCTATCTGTGCTAGCCGTCCCTAAATTAGCAGTGTAAGAATAGAGAAAAGGCAGCTAGTCATCACCACCCACCACCAACTCTTTCACCAACGAATAGTGGGATTGACCTAACATTATAATGCTCCCATGGCTGAAAGGGGCAGAGTATGTTTTGAGCGATGGAGATGCGAACCCGCGACCCTCAGGTTACGAGTCGCACGCCTTGACATGCTTGCCCATGCAGGGCTGCAGTAAGAAGAAGGCTCTCTATATTTCACTTCAAAAATATGCATTAGTAGGGAAGAGGAACTCCTAAACCAAGAATTGATCTCTGCATGTATGCACCTCCAACACTAGATCCATAAGGAACCTACAAATCAGCAGACTGCAGAAAGGAGAAGAGCCTAGATGAGTGTTGCTCTCTGGTTCAAAGTCTGACAGCATTGGGAATTTAGTTCTTTGGTCTCCAGGAGTAAGTTATGCAACCTTAAACAAGAGAGAAGTTATGTGTCTCATCCAGCTACAACCAACATCAAATTCACCAGGTTTAGACAGACATCCAGTTAATTGTAGAAAGAGAAACAATAATTCTGGAGTTGCATCTCCAGTTCCAAAACCTTGTGGCATAGGAAAGTTAAGTCCAGTTGGTGATAGGAGGAGGGTACCAGCCAAACACATGAGGACTCGTGGTTGGACCATCTCTGATCAACACTAAATCCCCGGGAACCAACATCCACAGAATGGTAGAAAGTGTTTCAGCCAGAGGAACAGACTGCAATTTTTTTTTGTTTATATGTATATATACTTATGGCAGAGCAACACATTCAAAACCTAATGGTTCCTAGAATTCTACATCAGATCTACAGTAGGAACAATGTCACACCACTTACAACTGCAGAATGCTACTACCCTGTTCTCAAACTGAATGGTATTGTGTCCATTATGTAAGACATGCATCCATGGTCCACCACCACAACTGCTAAGAATTGGTAAATGGCAAGGACTACAACACTGAAGATAATGCAGTGGGTGACCATGATATCTTACGTAGAAAAGCAGAGCAGTCTCTTCAATAAAGTGCATCCTTCAGCTAGTAACCCCTCTGTCCTTTACTCACATTAATCCATGAGTGTATGGTCTAGAACAAGCAAATATGTAAAGCAAACAACCACAAGGTACACCTACAACAGGTTCAGCTGAACAATCCATCCCAACAGTGAATGGAAAATGGCCTTTGGACATGTTATTTTGCTTCTTTTTCTACATTTTACATCAATACACAGAGGACAAATTGGTTGGAGTCAACCAAACATTCACAGGTCATAAAGTGAAGACTTAAGACTGAGTTTACCTGCTTAGGTAAAACTTGTCACAGAGTGGGATCCAAATATATACTACTACAGTAATGAAGGTGTTCTCTAAAAGAAGATGAAAATGTGCAGACAGGGACATGGGCAACATGAGGGAGCTTATGGGAAGAAAACATGAAAAAGTGACTTAGCAAATTATACTCAAAAGAGTGATTGGAAAAGGTCACAGAAGAAACAGACACTCTTGAATCATGGAAGGGGCAGTGTGTGTGCCATAGCAAAAGTGGTGGTGGGATTGGAACCTTTTTCAATGGTAGGGGTGGAATCTAAGAAAGAGGAGATTAGTACAGGACATAAATTCATTAAAGGGTAAAACTTTCTGGACAGTTTCCTAAAAATAACAATTAAAACACATGCTCAGAAGAGGTGGAAAAAGGGGCTGTCAAATCCAAAACTAAAAGATCACTGAAAACCTTGTTTGTGTAATCAGCGTGTTCTGATTGTAGTATGAAAGTGGTCGCCTCCCAACAGACCAGAGTTGTCACCTCATGGAAAATGAATTGTGGTGTTGACACATTAAGACATGGTTGGGAATACTGCTACAACAGTAACAGTGGTCATAGTCATGATCACCCTAAACTACAAGTACATAACATTTGAAATCGAGAGAGAATATAAATCACAACTTTCCAAGAAACAGAATGACAACCTAAAATAACACATTAAGCAAAGGATGGATTCACAAAGCTGTGTGGATAGGTTAATTAAACCACAAACAAACAAGCATGTCTACTCAGTAGGACTGCCAAATGAGAAGTGATTAACATATGCTAGTCATAACATGGGTAGTATTGCACTCCTATTGGTAGAAGGTTACTGCATGGTTAGTTGCATGTTAGTATGCAGTAATAAGTTGAAGTAACAAGTAAAAATTTGCACAAATAGAAGAAAGTACAAGTAAATATAGCTATTTGTGAGATGAGGTGATGTATCCTTTTTGAAATATTAACTTTTAATCATTTAAAATGATTTAATCATTTATCTCTTCTCACAGTACAGCTAGAGTCCCACATTGGTCAGGTAGAGAAATCAGTGTAAACATACCTAGATGAACACTCTTCAAAAAATGTCTGAAAAGTACCAATGGAGTGTGTTGTCCTAAAGAAAAATCCACATCTGAAACACATGAGAAACAAATATTTGGTGGGTTGTGAAAAAGGGCTGAATGTAAGTCACATACAAAATAAACAAGGCAGTGTAATGTGTGCACAATTGCTAGGGTGCAATGGACTGTAAGCAAGAAGTCAAATCCAGTCTAAACCAGTGGCACCAATATTGGATCAATTGTCCTATAGTAGGAGGAGGATTCTCTATCATTCTATTTAGATATAGGAACCAGAAGGAAAAAGAAACCCCTGTTCCAAGAGCCTAAGCCATCATGTGTGCAAACTGAACATTACTCACATCTGTAACTCCAGGAATTGACTTCCAAAAGATGGAAGGAAGATAAAAAGGCAACATGGAGGGTGAACTCCAATCCAAAGCCATGCAGCATTGAGAATGTATCACCTAGTCTGTGGTAAGAGGAGAGTCTCATTCACATGTGAGGACTTACATTGGCTGGACCAGCTCCACCAACACTAAACTTCAAGGAACT
Source organism: Tachypleus tridentatus (assembly GCF_004210375.1). Classification (NCBI taxonomy): domain Eukaryota; kingdom Metazoa; phylum Arthropoda; class Merostomata; order Xiphosura; family Limulidae; genus Tachypleus; species Tachypleus tridentatus. The sequence goes on from NC_134825.1 coordinate 56,870,213, forward strand.
AACATCCAGGCAGTGGTATGATAGAGGGTTTCAAGTTGGAGGGGTGAACTACAACACAATGATAAAATCCAGTCCAGAGTGGCAGTATTTGGCATATAATATCAGATGCACGACAGGAGGATTGTCATGCCTTCTAAACAGACAGAACACCACTATCCCCACTTTCAACTTAGTGAAACTAAGCAAAATCAAGAGGATGCCTCCACAGTCCAATACTACAGTGGAGCTGGTAAATGGTGAAGACTCCCTCACTCCAATGAAAGAAGGGAGAAGAAAATAGACTGGAGATTTGGGAGGAATGCATCACCAAATAAAGTGCAAAGAACAACCACAAAATCCTATTTTAAAAAGCAAAGCAATCCTTAATTTGGCTAAAAAGATTGGCAAATACGAACAAAGAAACCTCATCTGCTTTACTGTTGCTAGTTCTCAAGGGCTGAGTTTGGTACACACATATTCAGAAGCAATATACAATGAGGATGAAAGTGCAAGCAGACTTGTGGAACACCCTATCTCAAGAGTGAGCATCATAGGTCTGGCAGGAAAATACTGTGCCAGTTTTAAGAAACAGTATACCTGGAATAATGTGCAAAAAAGGCCACTGAAAATTATAACATTAAAACTCACTTACCCATTCCTTTCTGAACAGAAGAGTGTTGTATTGTAATAGGCTCAACATAATATCCAGCCAAGAAGGAAACCATAAGGTGATGGAAATAGTGAAAAGAATGGTCTACTTGCTGAGCTTAACAGTTTCCCCTAAAAAGCATGACAGAAATGGGTAGCAAAAAAAAAATAGGGAATAAAAATTTGACAAGATGAGACACGGGGGAATAAACAGGAATTAGGAGACAAGCAAGAACAGGCATTATGAATAAGTTGAATAATCCATCGAGTGAGAAAAAGAAAGAATTCCAGATGATAAACAATCTGGAATGGGAAACACGTAAGAGAGTTGTGCAGAGCACTGACTGAAAACAAATGGTGATTGAGATAAGAATGGAAGTAGGAATGAAAATCAGAATGAAAGCAAATAACTGTCGAGAACAGCAAAGGTCCCAGGGAGGAAAAAACTATAAGTATAAAGCAGATCACATGAGCTGTGGTAAAGGTGCAAACACAATCAACCATTGACACCCACAATCAAACTGAAAAAAGAAATAAGTGTCCAATAAGAGGCTAAACAGAGAACAGGAAGTCAGGAGCTCAATACTGAGGAAGGGAAGGGGCATGGAAGATAATTTTGAGATTCCATATTGACAAGGAGGTGTGATGAGAGGGCAATGAACATGAAAGGACTCATACAAAAGGAAAACAACAGGAATGGAAGAGACAAGAAGGAAAATGGGCAAAACAAAACAAACAATCTGCAATGGTCAGAAAAGAGAGACCATGGTAAAACAATCAGGAAAAGAATTAGGATTGATGAGGGACAGAAGGTGATGAAGGTTAGAAACCACAAAGGAGAGACCACTATCAAAAACATTCCACATTCACCAGTACAACATGTATGAGGGGCAGATTGTAAGGGAAAGAAAGGATGCCACACATGTGGAAAGCTTGGAACCTCTCACAAGGGACCAGACAAAAGTCACATGTGAAACCAGAGTGTGGAAATAAAAGAATAAAGTACTACTGAGTGAGGTTGACAGAGAAAAGGGGAATATTGAAAAGATGATAAACCTAAAGGCGAAGTAACAAAAGCCATGACTGAATGGGCCAAAACAGAACCATGAGAAGGATTTAGCAAAGTATGGTTGAGATAATGGAAAAGACTGGGAAGAAGACATATGGGAGACTGTGCACAAATGTAGAGGTCCTTCCAACTGTGATTGAGAGCACTGAATGTGAAAAAGGATGATCAAATACAGAGGAAATTAGGTATTCCAATGAGTGGCAAATACATACAGTTGAGGATTACCCGACTAGCCAACTAAGACACTATAGGCACTGGAAGACTTGTGGGTCAAGGTACCACTCTGTGGGGAGAATCTTGTCAGAACAAAAGATCCATGTCAAGAATAAAATCACTGTGGAAATAATAAGCCAATAAATGAAAGTTGATGAGAGTAATCCCAGAACAGGATATCAAAACAATGAAAACACAGGAGCCTGGGCCAAATACCCCTTGATAAGTGAAGAAAGAAATAAAATTTGAATTGTTGGATTGAATCACAATTTCCACACTCCTCAGAACCAGTAAAAATGATACATCACCCAATGAACAGCTGAGAGCTCCAACAGAATGATATTGAGACTCAATTCTAATAAAGAACAACAGCCTAAGATTTCCTGTGAATTGCAATATGCATCCCTTCCTGACAGTGAAGCATGTGGAACAAAGGTGTGCCATCTGGATGGGGAGAAGGAAGATGAAAATTGGCCATTGTCTTGTCAAACCACAAGTCAAAAACATTTTAAGAGGAAGGAGAAAGGCAAATAGGGTAATCCAGGAAATCCCTGCTGAGGCTTTACTATTTCTGAAGTACCCATTGCAGAAAACTCGTAAATATAGTCTAGGGGAATAAGGGTCTCCAAAGAAGCCTGAGTACCCACAAGAGAAAGAATCACAGGGTAAAAATGTGAGAAATGTACCCACTGAAGCAAAAGCTCCATGAAATACAAATTATGGAAAGAAGGGTAGACTGATATGAAATGGGAATGAAAAACATCCCAAAATGAATGAGAAATTGAGCTGGGGTGCTAATGTACTTATTCAGACTGACCAAAAACAATAAGCATATTAATTTCTGCCATATATTATTCATCTAAAGAAAATAATGAGAATCATTGAAAATAGTCAATTTCTGAAAACAGTTTTTGAAATAATACTACTAAATGTAATTAAATATGTAAATGTCAAATATACGTTCTTACTTGAAGGTGTTCTGAAAACTGTCCTAAAGCAAATAATGCTGCATTTTTTACAATCTGGTCAGAATCGGTGATTCCTTGTCCAATTAAATGAAGAAACTTTTGAAGATATCTGTAAAGAAATACAGATTTATATCAAAAAATGAATATAAAAAAAGTATATTTTGTTTCATAAATAGACTGTATAAATGTCAATTTGCGTCACTTTAGATAAACATACTTAAGTATTTTACATTCTGTCCGTTTTGGAAATTTATGGAAACTGCAATAGGAACTACCCGAGTTAACAAGTTGCTTATTCTGAACTAAAAAATAAAAGTTAGCTAGTTAACAGCTTGCACTGCCATTTTTTTGAACTACTCTAATCAATTACTAGAATTTGACTATCACTCTTGTTATGCACCCATTTCCTCAAATTATAGCCCATATTTTTGTGACAATGGGACAAAACTACAATTTACCAATCAAATGCTCAGAATGACCCCTAGTGGCTTTCTCAACTATTTTCAGTATCACAACGTCATCACATTCTTTCTATACAAATTTTTATGCTGGTGAGTCTTTAGTCTGCTGAATTTTTTTTTTTTTAAGACCCAAATTGGTCATATACTGAATCAAATGCAGAGGTTCCACTTACCTCCCATTTTTTGAAATGCTTTCTTATGTACACTTGTATGACATGTGAATAACCAATCAAATGTTCAGTCTTATAGTGAACATAGCACTGTGAAAAATTTGTCATTGTAATAGAGCTTATAGTGAACATAGCAATGTGAAAAATTTGTCACATTCTAATAGAGCTTATAGTGAACATAGCACTGTGAAAAATTTGTCAAATTGTAATAGAGCTTTATTTGAAACATGTTAATATTTCAATTAATTTTAGTTTTCTTGTTTCTCAACATACTATTATAATGTTAGGTTCAATTACATTTGCTTTCAACATGAAGTTATTTATAAACAGTAATAGTGTATATAAATATATTATGTATTATAACTGAGACTGGATAAATGTTTTACAAAATACTCGTCCATTAAAATACAGCCAAGTCATTTTGTACAGTAAAGGTCAGTTTTATACTATTGCATACAGTAACATGTACATCATCATTGTAACTTCTGTATTGTAAACAAGGTTTGGCTAAAAGATCAATATAATAAAAATATTAAATACATATAAATGTATGATGTTATGATAGTTAAACTATTTAGTCCAAATATTTCTGTTTTTGTGTTATAATTTGTTATCATTCTAGAATGAAGAAGGCAGAAATTTTTATACTGGTTACAAGATCAGTCAAATCAACCAAACCCATACAAAGATTCATTTGTAAAAGTAACAGATAAACTATAAAATTTTTCTTGAGAAACATTTGATAACTATCTCAGTATTTGGATGTTATAAAGATTTTGCATGTAGCATTTGAAAATTTTCTGACTCAAAAGTATTGCAATGTTACAATGACAATTACTTTCCATGTTGGATAAGCAAAACGTGAAGAGCAAAAAGGCACGAGAAATACATTATTTAAAAAAAACCTTCAGAATGAATAAAAAATCTAATGTTTTGCATATGAAAACCTTGCAAAGTTTATTGATAATATGACAAATTTTGTTAACATATGAATATATGTTATTTTAAATTTTAATTTTAAACTAATTTTAAACTAATTATTTTAAAAATAATTTATATAATTTTAAATTTATAGCATGAAAACTATAACAAACACAAAACTGTTATGAGGTCAGCCCAGGGACCAAGCTCTTTCTTTTTAAAACAGTTAACTGAAAAGTATGGTCAGCATAAAATATGAAAATGTTGACACAGGACTATGAAAACAAAAGCAACATTCATGTCTTGCCCTAAAGATGTTCAACAAGAATAAGGTATGATAAAAACAAGTGTAATCTAGGCACTATTTTCAAACACAACTAATATCATGAATTACTGCATAATTGCTTTGAAAGAGTCCAATTCTTGTTCAGAATGTAAGTATAACACTGTGAGTTGGACACAAATGGCAAAATACTCAACACATTCTAAACATTATTCATGTTTCTGTAGAATGAAATGACCTAACTTCTGAAACAAGACCATTCTCCACACCATTATACCACCTTTAGCAGCATACACTGTTAGAAGAACATAAATATGGTCAAGTGCATCACATAGTTTATATTTTACTTACTGTCAGATGAAAAAAAAAAGAAGAAACAACTCAACATGTGCTTCTTGTCATTTAATGTACACTGGTTGCACAGTTAATACTATCGAGGTTGTTCTTCTTGTTTCAATCCAAAATGAAAAGTTTTCATATTGATTTTCAGCTGCCACATAAAAGTTTGTGTAGTGTTATTTGGACTGTATGTTTGTAGACAGTGGAACCCTGACCAGCTCTTAATGAATTACTCTAATGGTATTCACAGCTATTTTCTATCAACAGACAAATTACCACTTTTGACAGATACCAATGAAAAGTGTCTCTGTTCATTGTGTTAGTGAAATGGTCTTTTAAAATGACACTCCTATGATACCCATTTTACAGTCTTACAAACTAATCATTGCATGACTACATCTCTGCATTTATACAGTTTCACTGATCATGAGCTGCATTTTTTATGTGCAAATGTTTTACACACATGTTTAGGGGGATAAGTTTCAAGAGGTTTCAGTTTTTAGCATTTTCAATTCTGTCATTTAAACTCTGGAAGAAATCAACTATAGATTGTAAATGTACACACACACAGAAATATACTGTTTCACAGAACTACCAATTTACCCATTTTAAAGAATGTCCACATTTACAACAAAATAATTTCAATAATATATTAACTCATTATCTCTCCTTACTTGTTTCTAATGCTTTCAGCACAGCCCTCAGCAATAACAGCTATAGCTAGATAAGCTGCTTTTCTTCGGTATGGATCATTTTTACATGAATTTAGTGAATAGTCAATTTCAGCAATCTGATAAAAACAAAGATAAAAATTTAAACAGTTAAATTCATACAAAATACCATCAATACTAATTATCATCACATAAAGATATTTATTAATATACAAAACACAACCTATTTATTGTGATTACAATGCTTACCAATAATATTTAACTAGTTTCCATGCAAAATATTTCTCTTTATAAATACATAACTAGACAAAGAACTACAAACATTGCTATAAAAAACATCTATAAAACAAAACACAGAGTGGGAATGTGGTCTATGTCTAATTGTTTTTTTTTAGTTCAATCTGTAACAGAAAATTACATAATGATGTACTGATATCTGCATAGATAAACTTTTCTTATTTCAATCTATTATGAAGTCACAAGAAAAAGGTTTCCAATAGGATTGAAACCACTTCTTTTACAAAAAAAAACCTGATAACATTTCATTTATAATGATGAAGTTCCTAATCATATATTTTAACCTTACCAGTGGGGGAAGCAATTTTTCTGGTGGAAGATGCAGTGCCATAATGTCAATTACCTGAAAAGATGAAACAACTGTTTACTCTCAGTATATGAACTTTTTCCCATCTTTTCTATAATTCCTTCACACATTATAAAACATATATTTCATTTACTTGTAATTTCAAAGAGTAAACTTGAAAACCAATAAATGTTTAACTGAATATTATTAATAAGCATAACTATTCATCACACCATTCATTTGCTAAAAATAATTTTTTAATTTTGCATCATTTTAAAAGATGCACCACACACAGCTCCTATGCCCCAAAATTGCAATAACAAATTAAGGAAGTATAAGAGGATTCCTGCTCCAACTTCAAATAATGATAATTTAGATTTGCAAACAAAATAAGTAGCTACTGTGATGTGCAGCAGATATTACATTTATACAGAGTATCTTTACGTTTCCTAAAAATATATTTCTGCTTATCTCTAACCAATTCGACTTACAATAAAGAAATACATTGATCAATTAAAAGAAATTACATGAAAATTATTAGGACAACAAACCTAATAAGATCTCTGAAATACCAATGAGACTCCACACTCAGGTTTGCTAGCAACACACATGCTAATTACTCACTAACTACTGATGTAAAATTATTCAAATAGTTACGAACAAGCAGATAATAATAACCATAACATGGTCTGAAGTTACTTTTTGAAGAATTATTTTTCTTTCAGTAATATGTATAAATATATATTTACACACACATGCATATTTTCATAAATTTAAAATTATCTGTCACTTCTATAACATGAAATTTACTATGAAATAATAAAAGTTTCATCTTTCCTAATTAAGCAATGTTTCGAACAGTAGAAACTAATCTATACTCTACTGTCATCATATGCTTTTTTTTGTATTCCACTTAAATACCTATCGTGTTTTATTTGTTCATTTTTATCTTATGTAGAACCTGAAAAATTGATGGTCAAGGACATATGTTTTGTTTAACACTTTCCACATGGGCTTGGTTGATTTGATTAATTTCACAACCACAAAATCATCATTAAAGTTTCTTTACTATAACTTTTAATATGTGTGCACAAAATCTGACTATCTTTCAGTAAACATTACAAATATTTTATACAAAAAAATCATGCCTTTTTTAATTAAGTATTTTTAATAAAGATTTGTCCATCAATATATACAGTTAGAGTACTGAATGCTCCGAGAGACAAGTGATTATAATGTTAACATTAAAAATGCTTTTCTCTTCTGAAACATTTTAATTTCTTTTGCATACCTCTAAAACAACCTAAAAATATCAAATATTTTGTTCAGTAAAACTTTATATCTTATCTGTAATTTTCTATACCCTAAATCTTTATAGACTGGTTTGATCTACCTTGCAACCCTATGAAAAAATATAAAAAAGATCTAAATTATCCTTTTCTTTCTGGAATGACTACAAATTGTAACATTAACCTACATGTTTATTATAAATACCTTAAGGTCTGTAACAGTATACATTTTTTTATACATTTTATTTTCTTTGTCTTTTTAAATTGTGTCTCACTAGTAAACATAGCACATGTTGTAAATCACTTGGCAAATATGTAGTTCACATTATTTGTTGAGCAACATAACAAAAGCTGCTCATGAGTATACCTTGTGAAGAATTTGTTTTTCTTTCTTGTTTAATCTAATAACTTTTTAATTTTTACATTTTAGTTACTTTTGCATCAATAAAGAACATTAATAATAAAGAATATTTGCTGTCAAATGCTGATAAAATTTGAACCCACTTTTTTATACTTAGTAAGAGTACATTAAATTCTTATTTATTTAAATAATGCAACTAAGATCACAGAACCATAAAATATACAAGGCAAACAATGTTCTATGACCTGTCATACTTCAATGTTTTCAGAAACATCAGGGGTGAAAGGCCATTTCATTGCATTTGTTGACTCACAATCAAAGCTTTATTGAACTACTATTTTATAAATTTATATCATTAAGCTTGGTATCAAACTCTAGATTACAATTCAAATTTTGATATTATATATTATTTAAAAAGTAAATACTGAAAGAAACACACCTAAACGTAAATCTCTGTGTGTCATTAGTATGTTGAATGTAGAGCTGGTTCAAATTAGATGTTTCTGATGTCAAAATACAAAGTCTACATTTTGTACAAATTAGAAACACAAATTATTGATAATGAAAAGAAAGAATTTAAAATAATCTTTTTACTTTTCTAGTGCTGAACTATGACTCTATTTAGTGAATCAAATACAGTGTCCCTTCTCACCTCATTCTATTTTCAGAAATGGTCACTTATATGCAAGTATTTCAACATATAACATGAATAACTAATTGCAAGCTAAGAATATCTCAGTGATTTTCCTAGTCATTTTCAAATATAACATGTGCTCTCTCTTTCTTTTGAGACAAACCTTCATGCTGGTAGTTGAATTTTTAGCCTAGTTGAAATTTCACTTTTTTTTTAAGACCAAAACACAGCTTAGTTACTAAAATTTATAAATGATAATGAATGTTTGTGGTGCTGATGTAAGAATTTATGACTTTTGTATTATTCAATTGTATATATAAAACCTAAAAAATATATTATTTCTCATCCTCCATGTGTGAAATTTCTCAAGGCTTAGCAAGCTGTGACAAGCAACAACTGAGTACAAAGGTCATAACTAGAAAAGATAATTGTTTTATTTATTTCTTTATTTACTGTCCACGTTGGAAGAAAAATCTATCTATATATATGTATAATAACTGAAATGCGACTATTTTTCAAAACACTTGTCCACTAAAACGCAGCTAAGACAGGTCATTTTGCAAAGACAAAAGATCAGTTTTATATTATTTGATATGGTAACATAAATACATGTGTGCAGTCATTGTAACTTATGTACTGTTAGTTAGGGATGACTGAAAGATCAATATAATAAAATTATAAATCTATATAAATGTATAATCTGTAGTCATTCTAATACAAAAAAAGGCACAGCTTATATTTAGTTCCTGGTTATGAAATCAGTGAAATTGGCTGAACTTGTACAATGATTCATTAGTATAAACAATAAAATATATAAATCTATATAAATGTACAATGTAATGAGATTTAAGCAATTTAGTCTAAATATTTATGTTTTCATGTTATAATCTATTGTCATTCTAATATGAAAAAAGGCATAATTTATATTTAGTTTCTAGTTATGAGATCAATGAAATTGGCTGAACCCATACAAAGATTCATTAGTATAAATAACAAAATAGTTTTTTCTTAAAAAATATTTGATAAAACTATCTAATGTATTTTTGACCTTAAAATGAAAATTAATTTGCATATTGGATTGACCACATGTGAAGATAAAAAAGGCATGAGAAAAATACTGCTAAACAAACCTTAGGACTAGTGTCTCACTCTGATTACCACAAGAGAAACTTTGAACTGAAATGAAACAGACAATATCCTTTACTGAAAACAACTTAATATAATACATCATTTGAAAGATTAAAACTTGTTCTTCCTATTGGTTATAAATAATATTCTATAATACAATAAAGAGAACCACCAGTAATTTGCAAGAGAGAGAGAATGTGACAGGTAGGCATGGGTAGTGGGTTCTGAATTTCTAGTTTATGGCTCTGCAAATGAATAAAATTGAAGGTTACAATATTAGACATTGATTTATTTATTATAATGATTAAGTGATGTTAAATTTCATATTTCAAAGAGCAATGATAAATAAATTAGGAAAGGGAAAAGACAGAGACAAATGTTACAATTCTCATACTAGGGAAGACTGAGGATGTTTTGAAAATAATTTGTTATAATATTAAAATTAAAACTTGTATAGTATTAAAATTTTATTTATTAACCATGTTTTGATGTTAAGATTAGTTGTAGAAATTGAAAATACAGTAGCACAATTAAAGTTTGAAGATAACTCTCTTAAAGGATGCAACATGCTCACTCTGAACTATGCACAGCAAAAAAGTTAAGAAAGGATTATATATTTTGAAAATAGATCATTAAATCACTATTACATGGCAAACCGTTTTGAACATTTGTTGATAATAAAAACATTTATATTACTCCACGATAAAATGCTCTAACCTGGGCAGCAAAAGATGATGGAACGTCTTCATCTTTTTCATCTTCATCATCACTATCTTCTTCATCTTTGTTGTCATTCTCAGAATGTTCACACATGACAGAAAAGAGGACACTCAGTATACTACTTACAAGTTTCAGCTTGATTATTACCTAGTTAAATTAGGAAGGACAATACACTAACTATAGCATTACAACTTAAATGTAGCATTTTCACAGTATATGATGGAGGATTCATCAGTTTTAATAGTGTGTTACACATTTAAAGGAAATCACAACTAAAAGCTTGGTTGATAACATATTTGTAGTAAATTAAATTATAGAAGATGACTCAGTAAACCAAAACAATTATAATTTCATGTAAAACAATATCCAAGTTTTTCCTATATACAGTGTACTGTGATAGGTTGTAATTACTATTTCAAATTATAAGGGACATAAGAGGATACACATATATGCCAAGATTAGCTTCTATAATTTCAAGCCTTTGGATAGTTTGTCTAACAGACTTGTTTCTTCAAATTCTTAAGTGCTATACATTATATAACATTACTTGTTACATCTATGACATTTAAGTTTACAAATTATTTTAGATTGTTTTATGTATGATATCTTTTGTCTTTGTACCTCATATGCACTTATGCATAAAATATGTACAAATACATATTTAGGTCCAGACATAGTATAAGAAATATACATAAACTTGTTAGCATATAGATTAAAGTTTCTAACTTCATATTTAGAATTTCAGGATTATTTATCCCTTTTCAACTGTTGTTATAACTATTTATGTTAGCCATTTTATAAAGAAAATGTATAATGAAACCAGAATACATATTAAGTTTCTAACTTCATATTTAGAAGTTCAGATTATTTATCCCTTTTCAACTGTTGTTATAACTATTTATGTTAGCCATTTTATAAAGAAAATGTATAATGAAACCAGTGATATTAGTACAGAATAATAATAATATTTAGAATGTAAAGTATATCATAAGAGACAAACCAGCTTACATTTTAATTTCAACAGTATTGTATTAAAAAATTGCAGTTACATTACCAACTCATTATCCTTATAAATTATCATAAAGAATTAAAAAACATTAAAATATTTCTAAATGAGACTGGTTTCCCAAACATTATGATTTACATTACTGTAAGTAAATGCTTAGAATGTTAAAGGTATTAAAAAAATACACTCTAATGTTTCTAAACAAACAGTTTCAATGTATAAAATATTAACACAAATCAATAAACATATAATAAATGTAAAAATGCAACTGATTAAGCTATGCTCTAAAATCTATCCACTTGTTAATTTAATGGTACTATTTAAACCTCAGAATATAACAGAATATTTATCACATATAAGGACAGAATTTTACACTTAAGTTTGATGTGATATGTGTATATACGAATTTAAATACACACACTTTACTGTGTGTTTTATTAAAGAACTAAGTGCTTAAAAATGTGCATAAAAGATCTTGCAAATTTTGTGACAACTACTAATCACAGACACATGGCAAAAATGATACTGTCACACATCACAGTTGGTTTAGAATCCTCACCAGAGATCTTGTTTGTTTGTAATTTAAGCACAAAGCTACACAATGAGCTATTTGGCCTCAACCTACCACAAGTGTTGAAACCTGGTTTTAGTACTGTAAGTCTGCAGACATCCCAATGTCCCACTAGGGTCCCAAAAGACTTGAGAAGAAACTGAACAAGTTGGGTTCATCAACAAGATTACACAAAATTATATAAAAATTATGATGAGTTAAAATATTTATTGACAGTTTAGTGTAGAAAGACAGAAGATAGGTTATGCTCTCTAAAAGTAAATTGGCAATGTATGTTAAATTTTTCCACTCAGAATGCTGAATCTCAAAAACACAAAAACAAAAAAACTTGCAATTCTATGAAAGAGTAAATCTTTAAATATAAAAGGAAGTATAAAATATAAAACTTGAGATGAATTGATGTTTTAAAATTTAAAGTGTAACTCAAAATACACAGAGTACCTTAACCCTTTTGTGACTAGACCAGACATTTTGTAATGCAGGAACTAGGGTTTGATTTCTTTTGAATTTTGCGCAAAGCTATATGAGGGCTACCTGCACTAGTTATCCCTAATTTAGCAGTGTAGGACTAGAGGGAAGGCAGCTAGTCATCACCACTCACTGTCCAATTCTTGTGCTACTCTTTTACCAACAAATTGTGGGACTGACCATCACATTATAATGCCCCCACAACTCAAAGGGCAAGCATGTTTGGTGTAACAGGAATTCGAACCCAAGACCCTCAGATTACGAGTCGAGTGCCTTAACTACCTAGCTATGCCAGGCCTGAAACTGGGGAACATTAAAAAAAATGTGATAAAGATTTTTATTTGATTGACTTGTTATATACACATTATTCAAGAAAAACCATACAATACTGGATTCAGTGCCAAAATGCTCATCAAAATATGCACAAATGGCCACTGACAATAAAAATTGTGGATGTACCAAATATATCCCTATAGTAAGGAAGTGGTTAAAAATATTCTTAATTAAGATAATAATATACTGATAAGGAAAAAATAATTTCTTACTTTTTTCTTCAGTCTTATAACCCAGCTGATAAGTGACATAGCCTTAACCCTGACTCTGTCTCCTAGCTTCTGGTCTTTAGCTATCTGCAAGACAGTAAAATAATTTATAACATACAATTAAATTTTTAATTTATTTAAGCCAATATTACAGAGTAATCAAAACACTGAAAGTATTACTTAAAAAAATTATAACAAATAAAAACATCAATAAATGATAAAAGTAATTTAGTATTATTGACAACAACTAATGAAAAATAGTCTTAATTTCTGGGAAGTAGTATTAATGCACATCTTAAAAATGATATAACAATAACAAAAATAATATATTCACATTTAACTATTCTTTGATTACCACAAAGTCACTTTGAAACAATGTATTTGTTTTCTTTTATGTCTCATAGCTTTAATATCACATTACCCAAAGGTAGGTCTATGCTAGTTAACATAATTTAGCTTTAAATAATGTAAAATGCTAAAATCTTTACACAGACTCAGAATTAATTTTGCTACATATTTATAATTTAAGTTGAAATGTAACTGAACGACAAAAAAACTTAGACTTTTCTTTTTCAGACTGCTCAATATTATTGCGCTACATTTAACACTCCTACGAAAAGTGGGGCCTAATAGGTCCCAAAGCAACTTGAAAGGTTATTAATATTAGGCTAATAATTTTGTATTTAAATGAAATTGCCATTTAAATCCATTAATGAATGGATTAACAAGATTCCCACTGTCCCTATCTACTATCTAGCGAAACCACAGCCAGGGGAACGGGCTTGGAGAAATCAGGACTAGAAACGTCTTTTCGTAGGAGTGTTAACATCTTATATATGAGACAGGTACATAATTAAACTGTTAGTGTTGCTTTATACCTGTTGGTTGGTTGATTAGCATTTTATGGCACAAAACCACTAGATTATCTGTACCAAACAACTTGTAAATGATTCAAAATAATTTGAAACTTGTAAAAAGGAATCATGTTAAAAAGACAAAGTCAATTTCTGAACTAAAAACTTAAATAGCATTAAAAAGGCCAATAACCCCTTAAAATTTAAAAGCATTTGTAAGGTGAACAGTGTCACTATTGCCAATGACACTTTCCAGTGTCAGGGATAAACTTGTGTAGAAAACATGTCTAAAATGGTGCCATCGTTCAGAGTCGTAACAATGGCATGACACTAAAATGTGGACTGTTGTGACTTGAGTGTCACACACACCACACACTGGTGCATCAGTCCCAGATAAAAGAAAATAATAAGTTAAAAAACTGTGACCAATGCATAGTCTAGTTAGGACAACTTTCTCCTTCTGATCTTTATAGATACAAGATGGCCAAAGTCCAATAGAAGTTTTTATCTGAAAAGCTTTTTATCACTTTGCACATTCCAAGGTAACAGAATTATACTGCCCACTGACCTTCCAAATCTTGTCCTATATAACTTTGGAACTAGTGGTAGAAGAGATGTTGATTGTGATTTTAATCCAAGATTCCTTCTGCTGATGTCTTACCTGCTGATCATGTGCACAGGTCTGCTGAAAAGCAATGCAGTTCAAAAGTGTGTAATGTCTATGAAAGGTATCCCAGGTCTGATTGTGAGCCGTCTATAATATGTGGCAGGCAGGATTCCACCACAGACAAAGATACCATGTAAAACTTTGAGGTTTCAGAAATACACTGAGCTGCTGCTTGGACAATACAGTAAGTCACTGCTGCCACACATTTATTTATCAATGGCTGACAAATGACGGCAGGATCAAGTTATGACGGAGCAGTAAAAGAGGGCTAGTTGGTTTGGTTCAGCCCCCACTGTGGCATGCAGGTCAGGTGGCATCAACCACAGCCAGTCTCTCTCAAAATGACAGGAAAATGATCACTGTCCCATGGGTTACTGTCAACCCTCCATGAAAGATGAAAGAAAAGTGAAGGGGAGTAGACTGAGAAATCAATAGCAGTAAAAGACTGACTGGATGCATGAAAATAAGTATAAACTCCAGTATTGAAGAAAGAAGGGTTGTGATCCAAGATCATGTGTTCTATGGAATGACCCCTCCCAATCAATATCAGCACCACCTCAAAAGGGATTATGTTCATTAAAATCCCCCAGGATTAAAAAGGGAAATGGTAACTGCTCAGTGAAGGGATCAAGGTCTCTTCAGAAGCAACAAAGAGAGAAAAATTATGAAGGAAACATGGATGGCTATGACCTCCAAGGGTGTATCAAGTGGCTGAGATAGAGCAGGCAGATCCTGGTCAATCAGCAGTGAAACACCTCCACGCACTTATTGATCATACAACTTGTCACTACAGTATAAAGAAAACTGTCGAAAAGTGACTATATCGACAAATTTCAAAAACGTTTCCTGTAAGGAAAGACACACAGGAATTAATCAGTACTTTGATATCGTTTGAATTAGAATGGAAACCTCAACAGTTCCACTGTATCAGTGTGGCAATTTTTACTTACAGGGAAGAGTAATGGGCAAAGATCCCTTCTATTTTTGATCATGTCTTTTCTCTTTCTTTTTTTTTAATAGAAAGAAGTCTATTGACCTCCATGGATCTTGCCCTGGGTCGAGTGGGTAGGTCTCTGTCATTGGAAGAAGATTCCAGCTACTGAGGGAGTGAGCAAATAATCAATCTGCATCTCAGGGCCAGAGAAAAAGATAAACCTGAGGAAACACCACAACCTAAAACCAATGGAAATGTATTCAGGGTGCTGTTGGAAAGAATGGTGGACACAAAGATGGGTGTTGATGTTGACTCATGAACTTTCTTAAGAATGGAGGGCAAAAGACTTTTTGTGTGGTTTGAAAATGACTCTGTTGGAGGCAAAGAGAGATCTGTCTGCACTCTCACTGTAGCAGTAGAATAGACTGCAGCAGGATATGTCCGAGATAAAGTGGCAGATGGTAACTTTTGAGCTTCGAAGTAAGAAGTGTTGTGAACTGTTTTCAAATGCTGTACCCCTTTTCCCTCCACCCACCTAGGGCATGAATGAAAATAAGATAGGCAAGAGCCACTACAATTAATACAATGAGAGTCCATTTTGTACTCATAGACACTACCATCCTTGACACCACAATGAGCACATGTCAAGGAACCATGACATGATGTTTCTGAGTGACCAAACCACTGACACTGGAAACATCTGAAAGGGTTCAGAATATATGGCTGTACTTTGTAATTTAGATAACCTGCCTGGATGGTGGCAGGTGAACGTGGTGATATAAACATCAAAATCGGAACAGTGGTTGGCCTCAAATTCCATCTTTGCAAATGGAGATATGCTTCACTGCAGAAACTCCTCAGGTGGACAAACCAGCAAGGATCTCTGACTCAGGAATGTTCTTCAAATCCCTCTCAACAATAACTCCTTGTGAAGAATTAAAAGTAGCATGGGGAGTAACTTCAATGGCTATGTTCCCAATGGCCTTTCAATGCAAGAAGAGTTCACAGTGTTTTGAAGTGGATGTTTCCATCAAAATGTTCCAAGATCATAGCTTTTTTACTCACAATGGAGAGCCAGCAAGCCACTCTAGTCCTTTTTTATTCAGAAAATTACTGGTTCAGAATCTTCAAGAAGTGGTAATTTACCTATGGTCTGTTTTCACTATTTTATTTTTATTTGGGGGGTCCATAATAATGAAGGAATATTTTGGTGCCCACTGACCCCACCCACCATGAAGCCCTATGTAGAGGTGCACTACAATGCCAAACAATGACACTACAGCCACAACAGAGTTTAATGAGCACTATACCAAAGCACCAGCATCAGATAATGTCCTCAACAATAGAATGTAAGGTCACAGTGGTGTCTTAGGGTTGGAACCCTCAACCAACAGGATCCTCTCCTCCCCTTCATAGATCGCCATTCACAGCACACACGTGAGTGGATGTCTAGATCCCAGAGGAGGTAAACTGAAAGAACAGAACCTTTTCTGGGAGGTCCCCTCACCATGTACAAGAATCCACACTGAGGGGTGCTTTGTACTGTTTCACTTTGATTCCTAATCATAAAACTGTATGTTAAAAAGGCTGAATGTCAAGCAAGATGTATTTTTTATTTCTATTTAAAACATGAAAACACAATTACTGTTGTATGTATTAATTATTAACCTACATGTAAAATTATTATTTCATTTCAATGGATTACCTGTAAAATAAAAGGATTTTCATTGAAATATAAATTACTATGCAAATTAGTGCTCTAGAAAGTTTGAATTTTCATTAAGTTGTGTTCCTCGCTTTCAAAGTAAAAATATACCTTTTGTTACAGATCTAGTTTAAAAAAAGAAAAAAGTAATATACCTTACCCAGCAACAGATACTGGATGCATTTTTAGCAGAATAATAAAAAAAATGGTTCCAACACTCAACAAACATGTTCCACAACCAGCAAGTTTATGATGTCATCTTCATTTTTCAAGTAGTTAAGCAGTAAGATGGTACTAAGTATGATTATTAGAACTGGGCAATTTAATTACTTATGAATAGCAATTACATCGACTAACATCATATAAATTAATCAAACTTACAATTAAGTCAATTAATTGAAGTCAGTATTTCTGATGATTAATAGTTTAAATTATTTCAATAGTTAATCAAAATTATGATTCAACTGACTGTCTCAAAAATAATCAACTAATGAAAATTATTTTCAATGATTTGAATCCAAGTAATCAAGAGGGGGTTTGTGGTTTTAAGGTGTCAGGTTCAATCCTAAGGCCATCAAAATTGCTTGTTCTGTCTTTGTCACAGCAATACTACGACAACTATTTGTTACTGTCACTAATTTTGAAATACTGGTTAGAGGGAGGGAAACTGTATTGCAGCATCTACTGTCAACTTTTATTTAGTATTTGTACACACCATGGTTTGAAGAACACTATACTAATCAAAAAAAGAAATGTAATGAATTGATGGAGCCATCAAATAATTTATTAACAAATACCACTAATCACTTAGCTCTAGTAGTCACATACATACACACACAGTTTTTAAAATAAACTATAATTTATTGAGCACAATGTTACTATACTTTGAAATTTCCAGTTGTATATGAAGTAGTGCAAGCAATCTCAATATTTTCATAAAACATAAAAACAAAAAAATAAGTAGTCAGAGTACGGTTGTAAAGATCAAGTATCACTTGTTATCGCAGTTCAATAATAGCCTAAATGATCACCTTAGTTTAATTATTAACTAATTATTTCATCTTTGTTACTAGATACTTATTATAAAGTAAAATTATTTTATGTTTGGGTTTGTAATATGCTGTCATCTTCATGGAAGTTCTGAATGAGACTGTTTGTGGTGATAGCATGTATTCACTTCTTGTTCTTTATAGAGGCTGGTGTAAATCCACTCACATGGGATTTCTCCCACTAGATCTTGAACAATGAACATATCTGAATGTGTACAAGAGAGGTATGTATCCAGATTCTGCTGACCTCTATGCTAGGTTAAATCGGTGTCTTATCAGTTAAGTATATGTCGAAGCCTTCTTTTATTTTTTCTACTCCATAATTGGCATCCAATTAATTTAGTATTATTCTACTCTATTGTATGGTATTTTCTATTATGCTAAATTACTGCAGATAGACCGATTGATATCAGAGTCTCTAAAGTCTATTATGTTCCTTAGTCCTTTAATCCTCCAACGTATTAGGATTTTTGCTCTCCAACAAGTCTTCTGGTGGGTTCTAACTGTAACTGTACTGAGCTGTTTTTTTTCTAAGTACTATTCTAACTTTATGCAACTTACACATCTGTATGTTCTCAAACAGACCTTCATTATACATGAACATGGTTGTATGTCTGTAAGTCCTTCCTGCTTATTCTCACTGTACCCTTTCTTTATTTTACTTATGTTCAAGATATCCATCATTAATTTCCATGCAACTAAAAGGTGGAACTTCTATCAAGTCTTAAAATTAGCACATACATAGTTATCTTAATTGTATTTATTTTACTAACTAATATTCAAACAATATATTAAGGTTTATGAATTAAAATACCGTAGCACAATATATGGTTTCAGATGTTTATTACATTTTCTTGTCTTTTGAAATACCACAATAAAATTAATGCATTTGTTAAAATTGTATACAGATTTACCCTTATGAACACTTCAAGTAAATTCTTAATGTGTGGAACAATAACAGCAACTTCTGATTCCACAAGTTCATCAAATATTTCCATTGCTTCACAAGCTAAATCCTGCAATACAAATTGTGAATATATTAATAAATAGTTGCATATTTTTCATCAGATAAATGAAGTTTCATGAAGTTTAATACACCACTTTCACATCCACCAAAAAATCTTCACAAAAAGAAGAAAGTATGCACATACACACAAAAAAAATCAGCTAATGTCACTTACATCATTCACTTGAAATAAACAAATAACAGTTGTTTAATTTAAAAGTTACACTAATTATGAAAGCTTCCAATAAAGTTCATAACAAATTTACATAAAATATTTAGAATTCAGAAACTGTCTATCAAGTTATCACTTAAGTAATGTCTGATTTTAGGTTCAAAAAAAGAGAAAGGATTTCAAATGCTTTTAATGTTATTTAATCAATAATGTATGTTCCACTATTATCAGTTACTTCCTGCCAATGATTTACGAGCTTCTAAATGCCACTCCTATAAAATTCTTGGGGCTTGGAGGAAAAGAATGTAGAGGGTAATTCTGACATCTTTATGTGTTCCAAGCTCTCTTCCATCACAATAGTTCTACAAACTTTTGAATAGATGATAATCAGAAGGGGCAAGGTCTGGAGAATAAGGAGGATGTGGAAGTTTTTCCCATTCTAGCTCTTCAAACTTTGCAGATGTAATCTTTGCTGTATGGGGTGTTGCATTATCCTGGTGTAACACAACACCTTTACGACTGATAAAAGCACACCTGTTTACTTTCAGTGCAACATTCAAGTCTTCTAACTGTTGATAATAGAAGTCTGATGTAATAGTGACATTGAGTGACAGCAACTCAAAGTGGATCACACCAACAATATCCTACCAAATGCTTAACAAGACTTTCCTAGGTTAGAGGTCCATTTTGGGCTTTATATACCTAATGTGCTCCTCAGACACATCAATATTCATAAGGGTTTATTTGATTAATGATCTGAAAAAGTGGAGTTAGGTTAGTTTCTTTTATTTGTCTGAACGTTTTTATACATGTCCTACTACATATTTTAGTCACTAAAGCCTTCTACAAAGACAGAAATGATGATGCACTTTCTGTATTAAATTTTTGGACATTACTTACAGGATAACATGATAAAAACAATCACGGTTTGGTCTAAATTTCGTGCAAAGCTACACGAGGGCTATCTACACTAGCCATCCCTAACTTAGCAGTGCAAGAAGACTAGAAGGAAGGCAGCTACTTATCACCACCCACTGCCAACTCTTAGACTGCTTTTATACAAACAAATAGTGGGATTGACTATCACATTATAATGTCCCCATGGGTGAAAGAGCGAACATGTTTGGTGTTACGAGGATTCAAACCCAAGACCCTCAAATTATGAGTCAAGTGACTTAACCACCTGGCCATGCCAGGCTTCTATAAACAATGGTAAAACATTGCTGACATGGAATCATCTTTGATGTGTATTTGTCTAGAGCCTCTAAGTTTCGTTCAGTACCTTCTACTTCTAGACCCCAAGCAGATACAGTGCATACAAATTTCAATGCTAGTAGTATATTCTCTGTCTAAATTATTCTCAAAACAGAAGAAAATTATATTTATATTTTAAAACATTTTCTTACCTCTTTATGGAGAACAAGATAATTTATTACTGCAAGCACAGCTGGAATCATGTACTGAATTTGCTTCTGAAATACAAAACAAGTCATGAAAAAATATATTTTGTAATGAAAAGTAAAACAGAAATGTAATACCAATGTCTTTCAAAAAGCACAAAAAATTACACTTCAAGCACTAAAATTTTTATGTAAAGTTCATATTGGAACACCACAAATCACTGAGTACAAAACAGATTTTAAATGGGAGAAAATACATTCAGCAATTAAACAGAAATGCATATTGATACTTTTACATTCATTGTTCTTGTTCATTTTTCACTGATATAATTTGAATAGTTAAAACTGGAATGTAATGTTTAATCATTGTTTAATAAACACAGAAGTACATTATAGCAAATAAATTTTAAATAAATTAGTAAAGGAATTATCTAAAACCTACAGTAAAATCCAGTGACAGCTTTTAAATTTCCAATATGTTAATGAAAAAAAAGGTTTCATTTGACCACTTCATGTTGATTAACTGTGAAGATCTATTATTAGCATATTAGTTAAATAAAAAGGCACAGCAACTCAGATAATATTCTCTTAGTTAGTACACTAGGATGCATTTTGATATACTTTAACAGTAGAGAAATGATAGTTAGTACACTAGGATGCATTTTGATATACTTTAACAGTAGAGAAATGATTGTACAATAAAATTTAAAGAAACATTGTTACAATAAGTAAAAAGAGTAAGAATTTATGTAATCCAGCCATCTTTTTTAACAGAAATTCAGAATAGAACAAAAGGTTATCTGGCCAAATCATTGCTCACATTACCTTTCAATAAAGTACCATAAGTTTATACAAACAAACAACTTTGCCATTGTGCAATTAATTACAATGATGTTAATGAAATCAATTTTGACAAGCCACAAATGTGAAACATTTTCTATCCAATGTAATATCTATGAATGAATTCTTGCTACTGCTATGAAATGAATGTACAATTTATAACATAAAGCACTGAATATAATTCTGTCAATACAACTTGCAAGCAGTTGATATGAGATGTCCATATGCATTTTGCAGTAATATTTACTATACAGTGGTATAGTCTCTCATGAAAATACACTGAGTTAATAAAAAGATAAGAACCTAACCACTATCTAAACCATTACAAATCTGTGTATTGATTGCACAGATTAAAAATGAACTTACCATTTCATCTGAACCAACATAGCTGACTAAACTGGTGAGAATTCTATAGTTTGGAAAAGCAAATATATAAGAAATTAAGTATATTTTTCACCAGGTATTTTTGTTATTAATGCAAGTTTCACTATTATTTCCATTGCCAACAGCTAAAAAAACGTCTTGAAATAACATTCTTGTAGATATGTAGAATTCACTAGTTAATATTGTACACTCAAACCTTCCAATTAAAGAGATTTCTGCTATTTTCCAAATTTATTTTGGTTTGGTTTATCTATCTCCACTAGATGTTCCTAATTTAGCAGTGAAGGGTTAGAGGGAAGGCAACTAGTCATCACCCACTCTCAACTCTTGCCCTACTCTTTTGTCAAGGAATAATGGGATAGATCATCACTAATAATTCCCCCAAGACTGAAAAGGCAAGCATGTTTAGTGAGACAAAATATAATTTATTTTGGAACAACTCATCTTTCCCTGATTAATTTCCTAAAAATGCTACTGATTTTGTAAAACACAATATTCAGAGGTAATAACACAACTGAATTGTATATCTAGAATAACTTTTAAATTTTTATATCTTATAAGACAGAACAAATAAACTACGTGTGTAATATTAACTGACATATTCTTGAATTAGACTAAGGAAAACAACATGTTCCAGTTTTTTTAACAGCTGCCAGTGAATTATCATATCTTTAATGGCAGATAATGTTAATAAGGAAATTGCTAGAAAGTGTATATAACAACTAAATGTTAAGTGTTTTTAAACTTCCAATATTTTAATAGCTTTAAACACAAAGTTTTATCAATTTAAATCTTGTGTAAGTGAAATACACTCATTGTTGCATAACTCAGTTTAAACATTTTTGTGAATTTGTTGCATTTAATAAAAAATCCCATTCAGTAAACAATTCTCTCATAAAATTAGTTTCAACTTCCATATTTTAAAAGGTAGTGTCTATTTATGGCATGTACAAGTAGACATGAGTGAAGTTAACCAAACAATTTACATTTTTAACGTTCATCAAAACTGTCAGTAAAAAGGTGTCCAAAGCTTGTCAAACACTGTATACAATTACATACACAATAATCAGATTAAACATTTCACTTAGTACTTACTTGATACTATAAAAAGGTATTGTCTCATTTTCCAAAACCTCAATGTTTCTTTGAAATGCAAGGTTTTTCTTTAACATTGTTAATAAAGACTTCAAGTGGGGCTTCAAATGCTCTCCAGCAGATCCAGCAATAGCATTTAAGGTGATTAATGCCATCTATTAAGATTAGAATACAATTTTTTAATTTAATGAATTTAAAAAAAATTGTAATTATCTATATTCTCAAAGTTGCAATTAAATTTACAAGAATAAGAAACAGGCAGATGACAGAAAGACAGTGGCTTCATCAAGGTCATCCATTAACTCATTAAAATGTGAAAAAAACACAAAAATGAATAATCACACATTAACTATGAAATAAAACTATTGTTGTGTTACAGTTAAGTATGAGAAAGTGAAATAATTACAGGTAAATAAATAAATATATCAGAGATAAAGAAAAGGTTATTTTAAGGCAAGTTATTACAAAAAGCAGTTGCAAAGAAATCAATCTAAGTTGTAGACCAATTGTTAATATATCATAAGCACAGTTTTTGTGATTTCTCCACAGAATCTATAGAAAAGAAAATACTTGAAGTACCAAAGTAATTCAGGTATGGAAAAAAAATCAATTGCAAAAATGTTATTTAATTCAAAATGTAAAATTTTTTATATGCTTTTACAATTCTTCAAAAGTGTTCAAACCTAAATTTACTGTTAGTATCTGCTTAATTATGATCCAATTTTGATCATTCATATGAGAAAAACAGGTAATTCACTTCCTTTCATCACAACTTTTTTGAAATATTTTTTAACCTGCAAACAAATTATATATATATATATATAACTTGTGTGAATTACTAAATCATTTTTAAATGTATTGTGATTAGAGAACTCAAGTAAGGATTTTGGCATTGGTAAATAAAATAAGTAAAACTTAACAAAGGCATAGTAAACTAGAGGTGCATTCACTAGAGTTCATATCTCTGCCACACATAGTTGATCACATTTGTCTCACAAAACAACAGAAAAAGAAATGGGTACCTATGTCTGTCTTTGTCATCAGAGACGAACCATTTTTGGCAGGACAAGGAGAAATAATATGCCAGATATGTCCACCAAGGCTCATCAAAATCTGACATTTTTTAATTGAGTTATAGAGTAAAAAATAGTGTGAACAACTGGTCCATTTGTTGATAGATACTGAATTTTTGAAACCTTGGTATTTCCTTAATTCTTTAAAATCTAATCACTTCTCAGTTGGGTCATAATACATATGAATATCAACTTTAGTTCAAATAAATTCTGATTTTTTAGAGAAATCTTGCTAACAAAAACAAACACATCTTCATCTATCTTTGGTGGTGTTGGTAATAATAATAAAGTCAATGAAAGGTCACCAAGCTTACTTTAATACTATGGATGCAATTCTTTTACAACAGTGCATTTTGCAGTATGTGTAGTTAAGAACAAAGCTACATAACAGTATCTGTGGTACACCCACCAAACCTGGTTTTAGTGGTACAAACTTCTAAACTTATTGCTGTGCTACTAGTGTGCTGCAAAATAAGAAACACAAAATCTAATACTTTGGGATTTGCCACCTTTCATTGAAATTTGAGAAATACTATTGCATAACAATGACCTTGGGCAAGGAGAAATCAAAGAAAAAGACTGGATCCCTTATATCAGTAAACTATAGTTTGTGTGTTACAGGCATAATTGAAATAATTATAACTGCAAAAAAGATATACATAGAAAGTCTGAGATAGTGTTACCTCCTTCTTTATCATATCATTACTACTGGTATAATGATCCAAGAACTGAAATAATTCTGGCCAACTGTTCTTTACAAGCTCATACTTTGCTATTGTGGCTATCAGTTGAGCTAGAGCATTTTGACATGGTTTTCTATAACAAAAAGTTAAAAAAAAACTCATTTTGAATGTGAAAATTATGTATACATCTTAACTTAATGTGATAAAGATACTAACACACAATAAATAAACTCTTCTTAAATTTAAAAAATATTACCAAGTTACCGTACTAAAAATGATCAAATACTACTTTTGAAAATCACTAAAACATGTTTATGTCTAAAAATAATTTTTGAACAAAAGTTAAAATACAGAATGATATAATCATACATATTTGGTTTCACATCTATACATGTTTTAAGGGTCAATGTATCATTCATAAAACCTTTTAAGAAAACAACATGGAATATTTTATACATGCAACTATACTATTGCATTCATACTATTCAGTTACATAAACTCTGATTTAATCAGTGATGTTGAGAAAACCCACTTGTAGAGAAATATATATGCAAAGCGGCTCATTTGGGTTGAGAAAATATTTTACATAGAAGAGCGAACAACGTTTTGACCTTCTTAGAATCTCCCACTTCTTTCTTTCTTCTTTGCACTATTTCCAAAATCTGTTTGGCTTAGAACAAAAAAATGTAAGATTGAGTATTTTCTTTGTTTTTGGAGAACTGAAATGTACATGATTCTATTAAACCTTATTTAGGTTTAATTCCTCTTGTTTTTTCATTTCCTCCAAGATTTCTTTTCTGCTTCTCTTCATTTCTGAAATTAAATTTTGCATTTTCGTCCAACATGCCTACTGACAACAGCAATGAATTAGAAATAGCATCCTTGAAGATTTCTCCCACTAATATAACTTGGTCACATAGAAATTTTGTTTTATTAAAGATTGTTCACTTAGTTTTTTTGTACTTAAACCTCTATATTAAAACAGAAATCTCCTTTTTCAGGCTTCAGACTATGCAACAACACATGGAACACCTTTACTATTTCATATAACTTGGAAAAATGGTCATCAGTTTTTATACAGATTGGCTAATAGAAATTTATCAACTCTATCAATGATATTATTAAAGCTGGCAAATACATCTAATCCAAGTGCTGAAATGTTGTCCAGAAAGTTGTATTTATTTCAGTCATTTCATTTCACTCTCTCTGATGATAAAAAAACAAACTACCTGCATAAAGATTTCTCTGTTTGTAAGGGTCAGTACCCATTTATTTAGGATTCAAAAATACAAAGCTTTTCATCAACAAATAAGACAAAACAGTGGCATGCATGACAGGATGGCTGGGTGAGTTAAAGCCCCTGCCTTCTACCCCAAAACTGCTTTATGATATTTCAAAAGTTCCTTTTTTGTCCACTGAAGTCCTACCCTTTTAATGTCCCATTAATGCAGTATCTTCAGTAACATTTCTTTAGGTATGCTAAAGCTCTATGAATATAATGTTTTTAAAACAAACACTCTAGCTACCCATGAGTAAACTGCAAGTTATGTTTACACTATCCAGTTTCAGCAATCACCTATAAAATGAACATGGTACACCTCTATCTTACTATTTTCTCACAAAAACAGACAAGAAAATCAATGTTAAGTCATTATATCAATTGAAGTTTTTAAACTATACTTACTCTGTTTCTTTAATTATGACTTGAATTACTGTCTGCTTCACCCTGAAAATGTATGTCCAATTTAATATTTAGGCTGTACAATAATGTTGCTGAATTAAATGAATTTCATAAACATTATAGGAGAGGTTATGAATTAATTTGTCTTAATAGGTTATTAGCTTTTATCACACACACACATCATAATACCAAATGAGTTGAATTTTAATTATTAAAGAACTGAAAACAAACGTTAAAGACATAACATTGCCTACGACTATACAATAAGTTTGGTAACTGGTATTTGAAACTTAACATTTTTCTATACCAAAAAAGTATTTCTGATAACACTTACCTCCTCTCACATTTTAGTTTTACCCCAACAAGGTACAAGTCTTACCTCACTTGCTCCAGTTTTTATATCACACTACATAGCAAGTTAAATCTTGTTATTTTCTTCTCCTACGTCAATGCTTCCCATATTTTAGATCTGTATATAAACTCCAGTTATTATTTCCTGTTCCCTTTTCGATATGGTATAAATCAGCAGACCCAAAATTGGCCATTTAATGGGGAGGATGAATGGGAGAGTGTAAGCAGAAGTAAGTATTGCCAGAAATACATTTTCAGTATAGGAAACTCTTAACTTCCAAAAAATACTTATCTCTTCTCACATTTTAACTAGAATCCCACTTTGACAAGGTGAATACGAGGGCAAGATCTACACAAAGTATCTGTAGAAAAGAGATGTGCAAAAATGAAATATAGTAATAGCACATTAGAGGGGTCTACAATATGGGTATATAGTAATAGCACGTTAGTGGGGTCTACAATATGGGTATATAGTAATAGCACGTTAGTGGGGTCTACAATATGGGTATATAGTAATAGCACGTTAGTGGGGTCTACAATATGGGTACGCTATTTGCTCGTACAACAAGAACTCTAATTACTAGGCAGTAAAGGCAAAACAGCTAAAGAAATAAAACCCTAACATTGTTAAAATTGTATGAATTTCTCTATGCTTCAACCAGGCAGAAGAGGTCCCATATCTCATAAGTGGAATTACTGCACTGTGGACTCAAAACTATATCCAAGGCATAGTCACTAGGGCATGAGAACCACTTTTTTCTTTATCTTTTGTTATGTGGTATTATTGGAACGAAACTCAGCCTGAAAGTTACAGAATATTGCATGTTGATCAATTGTAATTATGAATAGAAGGCAAGCAATCCCAAAGCAGACAAACCAAAGACCCAACCAGAAGAAGTACAAAATGCAACAAACCAAACTCAAAATTACAAGATCTTTCACATCCCACTCAACCTAAAGAAACAGAAATTATCCAACCAGGCATTACAAAAAGAAATCCTAGAACCATAAACTGAGAGGTGAGAAAACATCTCCTGTCCTTAGAATAATGAAAAGGATGTGGAAGAAACCAAGTTCAACCAATGGCACAGGAATTGACATTCTACATGTGATATTATGAAAAGTCAAGGGCTTTCTTCCATGATCATCGATCTGAAGATAATGACCAAAAAGAAGGGCCATGGACACCTCAACTGTATAGTGAAGAATCATCTCTGAATTGGAATTACAAAGAGATTCCCATTTTTGTTGATCATGCTCCTACTATACATATGGGAAGACCATCAAGTATTATTGGTAGGAGAGCACCCAGCTTTGTCTTCTTTTCCTTTAGGTGAATAGGACTGCTGTGTTTGATTCAGTGCACAAGTCATACAAATTGAAAAAAAAAAAGGGTTTTCTTTAATATTCTAGCTTGTCAATATTGGTAATTTGAGTTCCTAATTTGTACGAAATTATAGACTTTGTATTTAAGTACTGCATTCAACCTATCTCATGACACATAAATTGACATTAAGGCATGTTCTCTTAATATTTACTTTTAAATTAAGAAACTAACTAATATAAAATATGAAAATTTGAATTATAATCTATTGTTTGATACCAAACTTACTGACATTAAATCATAAAATAATAGTTCAATAAAATTTTGAATGAGAGTTAATAAATGCTATGACATGGCCTTTGACACATAGCAAAAAGGTCAAGCAAGGCATCTCTCTCCAAAAGATCCTAGGAACAAATCAACCAAAAAACTAAGTACAGAACAAAAGCTAATAACCTTACTAAAGTAGAACTCAACATATGACTACATATAATCCTCTAAAATTTATCAGGGGAACTGTAATAGGCTTCAGACAACAGTTTTGCATTTTTATCTTCTTTGCAGCTGTTAATCAATAATCGAAATGTGGATTTTCCCAGTGATGGAAAACTAAGGCTTGTTGATCCTATAAACAGAGAGGACAAGGCAAGGCAGAACCCTCTCTCAATTGGTCAACAACTCTTTGAACATGCTGAGCAATGTCTGGCAAAGGTGCAAAGGCCATAAATTAGCCCCAATGAAGAAGGGAAATAAGATACTACAAACTTGATGTACTAGGTGCAGAAACACTGCAGAAGATGGGATGTCCATCTGTGGCTCATGGTTAGCTGTCTGAGTAAAGGAAGATGCCAGAAAAATAGAGTACAAATTCTCACCAATTTGCCCTTGACCCCCTCTAATCTCAGCCTCTGAGCTGACAGGAGAAGACACATCAGACCTTCTTTATAAGGGATTAGAAATGAAGCCCACAAAACTGATCATTTTTGAGCAATTTATCTTAAGATTCATTTAAACAAAAAACAAAAAATAAATCACTTCATTACTATAAAGCAATTAATTGAGCAAAATATTTCAAAAACTCTAAATACAGAAGAAACATAACTGCATATAAAGACACCTACAAAAATATGTAGTATTATGTACATGATATTACACAATAACCATACCCATGCTGAGTAGCAGCAGAAAGTTTCATCCACTGTCTTCCTTTTGCAAGTTTTCTTCTCAGTAGTACACTTGCATATTGTCTTACCTACAAATTTGGGTAAAATAAATAAAACACTAGAGTTTTTGTATAGGTTGGATTAAGTTGACAACAATAAATCCCCATTACAGTTTGAACTACTATTCTTATCCATAGCTGAATATTTTGCTAATCTTAGTCACTTATAAATAGTGATACTTAGAACCTTCATCTTTTTAGTTAAATGTAAAATATTCTTATCTGGAAAACACTATGCTTTTAACAAAATGTACCACTGTAGGTAAAAATGACAAATTGACAAACATAAAGTGTAAGATTTTAGAGTTAACAGTACAAGTATTTATAAATTTTGAAAGCTAATAAATATGCAGTGTCTGATCTAAAATTCCTATAATGTTCCACAATAGGACTAAAATTTAAGGTTTAAAATATTTAATATTATCATGTACTGTTGATAATTATAATTTGTACTTTGAATATAAAGTGTGTATATATACACTCAGTAACAATCCTAAAGAACCATTAACAGTTCTAACATATTTATTTTCATGTAAGTTTGTAAAATCAAAATACCAAATCATCACAAGTTTCATAGTTCAAAGACTGCTGTCTCTTGTGTTATTCCACTACAACACTATCAGAGATTTGTAAAAGATATTTTGAAATAAAAACAAACAAAAACAAAACTACTAACCATAGGTTTTTCATTCACTCACTTTCTTTCTTGATGTTTTACTTACAACAAAAACAAAAGTACTGTGTGAACATCTCTATAATTTAATTAAAGTTTGGAACTGGATGATCAATGGGATGTGATAATCAATTAACCACTAGAATTATTAATTAATTATTCTCATAGTTATTCTTGGATAGTTAGAATAATTGAAAATAGTATTAATCAGAAATACTTATTAAAATTAATTGATTATTTTTGCAAGTCATGATTAAGACAAAAATCCTTAAATAATTAAAAATAATTGTGAGAACTCATAATGGGAATATTTCAATTAATGAGAATTTAGATTAATCAAAAACAGTAATCAGAGTCATTAATTTCCATTGATTACATGATAACATGATACTAAATGATGTGATACAGGCTAAAAAAGTATTGATTAAGTCAGATTATCGTCTGACTTAATCATCCTGATCTAAACAGAAGTGAAGGCTAAGATAATAGTAAAATAGGAAATATAATTGACAGGAAAACAAACACAAAAGGCATAAAACATAAATGTATTTTAAAATCTATGATTAATGTTACTATTCTAATGAAGGAGTATCATAAATAAAATTGATGAGTTCAAAGCTGTTGTGGAAACTGAGGATTTTGATATTATTAGTATTACTGAAACTTTGCTGAATTTGAATAATTTTAATGAATTTTTTTGGAAAACTAGGCTACAGAATATTTATTACTTGTAAAGTACTGAAAAAAGGCAGAGGAGTTGCTTTATATCTGAGGAGAGAATCACATCATGTTGAATTGGAGAATATTACAGAAAATAGCACTGAGGCTGAGTCAATTTAGGTTAGTGTTAATGGATATAAAATGAAAAGTCCTGTAATTGGGATTTATTATAGACCACCAGCTCAGAATGTAGATGTTAATGAGAAAATGTATAATAATGAAATTATAATGGTAGCTGAAGATGTTAAATGGGAGAGTTTTTCACCAAGGGAAATTCTTATTTAATAAATCCTTTGACAATGTTAGTTACTGTAAGAGTTGATGAAGGATCTGGTTTACCTTAATTTTCAGAAAGCATTTGAGAAGTTTCCACAAAAAAAAAGTAATTCAAAAATTATATCTGAGGGTGTGAGGGATATGTTATTAAACTGGAGAGAAAATTGATTAGAAAGTAGAAAGCAAAGAGTAGTTTATTAATAGAGTTAAACCTTACTGGATCACAATTAAAGGTGTTGTTCCTCAGTGGATTTTTGGTGTTTATTGGTGCAAAGCAACTAGGCTATCTATGCCAAAAAACTGCCAAAGTTGAAAATTAAAGTAAAATTATGAAAATACGTAAAAAGGAATTATGTTAAAACAAAACAGTCACTTTTGAATTAAAAACTTAGTTATAAAGGCCAAAGGTCCTTAAAAATTTAAAAACACAACTGAGGTGGACAGTGTTACTGTTGTCAATGTCACTGTTCAACATCAAGGGTGAACCCATGATAAAAATATGTCTAAAATGGTGCCGTTGCTCATGGTTGTGACAACGACATGACAGTAAATTTTGTGCTATTGTGACTTGAGTGTCACACAGACCATTCATTGGTTCATCAGTTCCAGATAAAAGAGAACAATTAGTTAAAATCTATGACCAATGTGTAGCCTAAGTTGAACAATTTTTTCCTTCCAATCTTTATGGAAGCAAGATGACCAAAGTTCAATAGAATGTTGTATCCATAAAAGCTTGTTATCACATTGCTCACTCCAAGTCAACTGCCAACTGGTATGGAGCTGAGCTTTAAACACAGGACAGTAGTCAATATATGGGACACACACAGTCATGATAGTTCCAGAGTGGACAGAATTAGCTGTGGTGTCAGTGAGCTCATTCATGCAAATACCAACATGGGCTGGTATCCAGAAGAACAGGATAGAAATGAATGATAAAGAGAAACTAGCTAGTCAGTTTTGTGTATCAATGAGAACAGGGTAAGAAGAGATTCTACAGCCAGTAGAGAGCTAAGTGAATCAGTATAAATAGTACAGTTCATACACTGTACAGCTTCTATGTGGTCCAGGGCAAGACAAATGGTGTACAGTTCAGCAGTGAACACAAAAACTGTGGAGGGGATCCTGTGAGCAACCACTGAACCACAACAAACCATGGCAGAGTCAAAAGAGTCACTTGATTTCAAATCATTCATATAAATGGAAATGGAAGGATGGTTCAAAAGATGTTCAGCAAATAAAAGTCTACTTTCAATTGGTAATATCTGCCTTCTTCAAATGGGGATGGTAATAAGTGATGGTGGGATGGGCTGATCAGTGGAGACAGAATGTCATCCAAGGACAGACCTAATTCAGCCAACTGTGCCTGGATATGAAGGCTAATGATAGACTATCTATTCTCAAAAAGCATGGCCCACTGAGGAAGGAAAACACAAGTGGGATGCTGTGGTAAGGATCAAAGTTTTGCCACATACAGTAAAGACATTTGCAAATGGCAGAGGTGCAGAGGAGGTTCACGAGACTCAGGGTTCAAACTCTGGACTGGAGAAGTGTGGAAAGCCACTGTGCAGAGCCAAAGTCCCTGAAACTGAACAGGGTCCAACATCAAGGCCAAGGTCCTAGCAGAGCCACAGACCAAAAACACATAGTCTAGTTTCAATTGATTGAGTGAACGAGAGACTTTTAGCATAGAACATCAATCTGCTTCCCAAGAGGTGGAAGAGAGGACATGGAGGATGTTAAGTGCCCTTGTACACTTGATTCATTTCTGCTTGATGTTTGGAATAAAAGGTCAGCTTATGGTCCAAGATAAGCTCTAAGAACTTTGCCTCAGGGACTACAGGAAGCACTTCTCTGAGATGGAACTTGGGATTGGGGTGAATACCCTGCTGCAGGCAGAAGTGCATGCAAATGGTTTTAGAGCAAGAAAAGATAAAACCATTTGCTGTGGTCCTCTTTAGTAAACAATTAAGCACAGTCTGTAGAAGCCACTCAATAAACCTCATACTCGATGACTGACATGAGATGTGGAAGTTGTTGACACAAACTTCTTGCAACTGTAGGGGGAGTTGTCCACTGATGACATTAATCTTTACAATGAAAGGTGTGACACTTAAGATACAGCCCTGAGGGACTCCAAGTTCCTGTGGGAGAGAATGTGAAAGTATTGAACCCACATGAACTTGGAACCACAGGTTGATTAAAAAATGTTTAATGAAAATTGGCAAATGGTCACGCAACTTGTATGAGTGGATTGCCATACCTCCACACAGTATCATAAGCTTTCTTAAGGTAAATAATACAGAAACAAGATGTTGTTGCTTGATAAAGGCTTCCCTGATCAACATTTCAAGTTGAATCAGGTGGTCCATGGTGGAGATTTGTCGTCAGAACCCATGCTGGGTGGACAAGAGGTTGTTTGATTCAAGGAACAAAACTGGACAAGCATTAATATCCACTCTAATATCTTACACAGATAGCTTGTCAAAGCAATCAGATGCTAGTTTGAAGGAATTTTGGGATCCTTCCTAGGCTTAGAAAAATGAAGGATAATAGCATGGTGCCAAGCATCAAGAAAAATATTCTTCTGCCAGTTCTGGTTAAAAACAACCAGAAGAATAGCAAGAGAGGCAGAAGAGAGATGGTGCAGCATTTCATAGTGAATATTATCAGGTCCAACTGATGTACTGTCAGACCGATGAAGAACAAGCTGGAGTTCCACCAGTATAAAGGGGCGATTATACTCATAGAGACAATCAGCTCAATAGGAAAGAGGTGATTGCCCTGCCTGAGTCTTTATGGCTAAGAAGTTGGAGGATGAGGAAGAAGTGCTAGTAGCATGAAAAAAGCTTTAGCTGAGAGTATTGGAGATTCTCTAGACATCAGCAACTTCCTGGCCATCAGAGAACAAGATTGAAAGAGAGGTAGAAGTATACTGCCCACTAACCTTCCAAATTTTGTTTGACTTTGGAACTGGTGGCAGAAGAGATGCTAGTTATGTATTTAATCCAAGATTCCTTCTGGCATTGATGTCTTACCTGCTGAGCAGGTGCATGAGCTCACTGGAAAGTGATGCTGTTTTAAAGTGTGGAATATCTATGAAAGGTATCCCAGGCCTGTTTTTGAGCATTCTCAGCCACGTTGCAAGCAGTATTACATCATAGACGAGGATTGTTTCTTATTGCAAAGCCACATTTGGCTATCTGCTGAGGCCACCTAGAGGAATCGAAACCCTCATGGACAAGAATATCATGGAAAATGTGTTGAGGTTTTGGGAGTACACTGAGCAGCTGCTTGGACAATACAGTCAGTTAAGGCTGCCATACAGTTGTTCATCGATGGTTTATAGATGACGGCAAGATCAAGTTCCGAGAGAGCAGTGAAAGAGGTTAGCTCAATATGATAGGAAAATGATCAATGCCCTATTTGTCACTGTCAAATCCCTAAGAGAAATGAGAGAAAAATGAAGGGGAGCAGATGAAGAGATTAATAGCAGTAAAAGACTGACTAGATGCATGAAAACAGGTAGAAGTACCAGTATTGAAGAGATAAAAGTTATAATTCAAAACCATATACTCTACAGAATGGCCCCTCCTATCAATATCAGCACTACTACAGAGAGGATTAAAGTCCCCATGACTAAAAAGGGAGATGGCAACTGTTCAATGAGAGCATCAAGGTCTAATTGATTATAGGTCTCCTAAGAAGACAGGCAGAGAGAACAAAGAGTGATGGTATGACTCAAGAAAACACAGATGGCTACAACCCTCAAGAGTGTATGAAGTGGTAAAGATAGGATGAACACAACCTGTCATTTCTATAGAAAGAAAACTGCTGAAAGGTGACTGTATTGGCAGGTTTGAGAAATATTTCTTGGAAGGAAATACACACAGGATGGTAAGAATCAGTGCTTTGATGTCATCTAAATTACAATGAAAACCTTGACAGTTCCACTGTATTGAAGTGGCCATTTTTTTCTTATGTGAAGAAGAACTGAATGGAGAGGGCTTCTGTTTTAATCCATGTCATTTTTCTTTATTAGAAGGTATTTCAAACTCCATGGATCCTCCCCTGGGTCAAATGGGCAGGTCTCTGTTGGTAGATGAAGATTTCAGTGATTGAGAGTGTTAACAAATAATCATTCTGCATCTTGGGACTGAAGAAGATGTTTCTGAAGAAATGCCAATAAACAGAGCCAAAGGAAGTGAACATCTGCATCTTGGGACTGAAGAAGATGTTTCTGAACCTTGATGAGCCACCCCAATGCCATCCATCTACAGGAATTCAAGGCCAAAAATGGTGTCTTAGAGTTGGACCCCTCAACCACCAGAATCTTCTCCTCCCTTTTATGGGTATCCATACGTGGCAAACGTGGGTGGTGGATGTTTAAATCCCAGAGTAAGTGAACTGAAACTACAGAACCTTTTCTGTGAGGTCTCCTCACCATATAGAAGAATTCACACTGAGGGGTGGATGTGCCTTGAGGCTCTGTGCTATATGCTTGGCTGTTTGTGATTTACATTAATGACATTGACTATTGAATAAATTACATTTTGAAGTATGCAGTTGACATTAAGATTTTTGAGATGGCTAATTGTATGAAAGATGCTGCAGACTAACAGAGAAATTCAGATCATATGATGCAGTGAGCCATGATGTGGCAGATGATTTTTAACTATCCAGAATATAAGATGATGCATGTTAGTTTTCACAATTCAAATTATTGTTACAATTTAAATGGGAATACATTGAAAACTGTGGTTGAAGAAAAAGATCTTAATATTATGATTGGAAAATCATTCAAGTCACCTAAACAGTGTATTGTAGTTATCAACATGGCTAATAGGATTTTGGGTAACATCTAAAGAAACAATGAATAAAAGACAAATGATATTGTTGTTTTACTGTACAGATCACTCGTAAAGCTGTGTTTAAAGTACTGTGTACAGTTTGGGCTCCCTTCCTGAAAAAGGACATTGAATTGCTTGAGAAGGTTCAAAAACGACCCTCTAGGATGATACCTGGGATGGTAGGATTGCCCTATGAGTAGAGACTAAAATCTCTAAACTGTTTTCTTGAGAGGAAAAGGATCAGGGAGAATTTTGTTGAGATGTTTAGGATTATTATATCAAGGGAATAATAATACAGATCCATCAATTCAACAAGGGGTCACAAATCCAAATTTTGAGTATTTATAGTTTAAACAGTATGGTTGGTTTTTAGAATTATCTGCTTTGAAGAGTGGTGGAAGTAAATTCAATAAAAAATTGGATGAATACTTAAGTAGTAATGGACAGTTGGAAGCTAGAAGGGGCATCCTTAATGGGCCAATAAGCTCTTTTTTGTTCTTTTAAAATTTAATGAATATAAAATTCCTCTCATTAATACTAATTTTGGAAAGATGCAGCTACTTCAAAATCAATTTAGCTAATTATGTCTTGTAAGACACACATTTCTGAAAACTAACATTAAACTAAATGTAATTTATAAAGCAGTCATATTTTTATGCAATCAGCTCCATTTCTCAATCAAGCAAGAAATAGGAATTTTTTTTTATATACTAGTACATTTAACTTTTAATTTACACAACATTCAAGTTATTAAACTACCAATATCAGCATTTACTGTAGGATTATGTATAGAAAGTTATAATAACTTTTACACTTCAAAAATTTTCTTCTAAATACTTACCTGTGGATTTTCCGAATTGGAAAGTACTTGGCACATTGATGCCACAACATTGGGATCCTTGAAAAACTCTCGCAATTCCAAGGTTGCCTTAAAAGATTAAGAACAAACTTATAAAGATAGCCTTAAATCAAAAATGCTATATTCTTAAAACTAGCTAGAAGTATGTTTATTCAACCATACAGTCCATGTGGCAGATGTATTTATAACTATATCAATCTTTGATCATATATTTTCTAAACAACTAAAGAAATTGTCACATTCATAAATGTTCATCAGACAATAAAAGCTTGTAATAAAAACCACTACCAGGAACAATTCATACCAGAACCATAATAACTTATGCACAAATTTACCAAAACCACTTATAGGGGAAAAATAATTTACAGGTGAATTTTTGTTTCAAATTAAATTATTTAATAGCATAGATCTTACAGTATAAAATAATGTTATGGAACTTATGGTTACATATGATTAGAATAGTTCAAAATGTAATAACAGAAGCATTTTGTATAATATCACTCTACTTATGTGTGACCAACTGTGCAGTCACATTCTTGATCATGAGAAACCCACTTGAAGTAAAAATGCATCTCAGAATGGCTGATATGGATGTTAACACATTTACTAATAAAACAGAGACAATGTTTCAACTTTTCTAAGTCATCTTCAGGTTAACAAAGAATTTCCAATGGTCAGTTGCAAACTCTCTCTTTGTTAACTAGAAGATGACCTATGTTGAAGGGTAAAATGCTGTTCTCTGCTTTATTAGTAAATGTGTTAATATCCATACCAGCCATTCTGATACATTTTTGTGCAGTTACATAATTTTATATTTTAGTGACACCACAGATTATAACTGAAAACACTTGTACTTCTACATATATCAAAACAAAATTTTATTATATAATGCTGAACATTTACACATTCACCAGAGAATATATTAACGTCAGAAAATAAAAAAAAAATTGTATCATAATGATAAGTTATAATTTTCAATTTGTATGTATATATAACAAGATTTTGCATAATTGCAAATTATCAACTATCAAATTCCTATTTATCAGTAAAAGCAAATTATTTTCTAACATATGATTTAGCATTTCACATGTAAATAAACATCATACTGATCACAAACAATTCATTTCTATTTAGCCATTACCTAATACATTATAATGAATTGTAAGAAGTGTTATTTCTGTCTCTAGGTGAAGCTAGATAAGCTACAAAATAAAGATTTTGTATCTTTCAAAAACTCAATTATAAATAATCACTTTTTGGAAACTTTCTCAGAAGTTTCAATATCTAATTTTTTTGTTTTTTTATTTTCATTTATTAATTTCAGAGATACTTCAAAGCCTCTTTTTCATTATAAATTAAAAATTATGAGAACTATTTAATTTTTTATATGTATTTACAAAATACACGTCTATGATAATAAGAAAATACCAACATGCTAGCCTGGTCATGATTACTTTGAAATAGACTTCCATTTTATATGATAAAGTAAAATGGTCCAAACACTTTAATCTTTACAAAAAACCTTTACTACTATTTCTTGATACAAATTTTTTTTTAAATTAGTGTTAATAGGATGATAAAATTATGAAAATATTATTTACAAATTCATTTGGAAAATTGGTATTTAAAATAACACTAACAATGGTTTTTACAAACCTTCAACTGGACTCTTGTTACAGAATGTTTGCATTTTTATTTTGGATAAAATTAATTCAATGCATCTTTCATTTCACAGTCTTTTATAAAGAATCACAAGGACAGTTAATTAATATATTGATCCTTATTGAAGTTTCCAAAGTTAAAAACAATGGAAAATTAATTTGAAAAACAAACAGCATTTTTATATTCCCATAGAAGTCTGTGTAGAAAGTGTGTAATAAAGGATATATATTGATATTTGATGGTTTGGAACACATTACAGAAAAAAGGTTTAAACTTTTGGTAATACTAACTTACATAAATTACCAATGACACTACCATAACTATGAGTTTGTATTTAACTGAAAACTCTTAATTTAGAGTTAATCTTTATAAATGTAGTAAAACATTCACATCTAGTTTAAAATTGTTACAAAGAACAGTTTTAAGGTTTTTCGTGTACACTTCTCATATAACAGTTATTAATCAGCTTACATTACAAGAGCACACTACTGTGACCAATATAATTAAAACAAATCTTTACCTAAAGTATTCATTCCAAGGAAGATAACTAACAGTATTTTTAACTGCATACATAAACTAATCAATTAATCAAAATTAATGTTTCTGCTTACAACTAACATCAAGTTTTCTCATAAATGATTGATCAAAATTCAGGTGATAGTGGTTGCCTTGAAAATACTGAACTCATGGAAATCAAGGTTTCCAGCAAATATCCAATGTTTGTTTATCATGAAGCTACATTGTAGGGGTGCGAGTTCAATTATTGTTGCTGCTAAACTTGCTTATTCTCTCTTTGTTACTTTTAACTAGAGGGAAGTTAACTGGCTGGTAATATCTACTACCAACTCTCTTACTAATTCTAAGTGTTAGGTAAAGTGTAAATTTACATTTTTTATGTTTTGCTACCTTTCTAAACAACAGTTTCATAAATTTATTCTTTAATTTTGTATATAAGCAAATCTGCAAATCTTACCCTAGGGGAAAACTTGTGCTTCATATCAAAAACATTTGTTTGGTTGTTGTATTTCAGTGCAAAAAGTTCATAAAATGTAAGAGCAATGATGTGTTTTTAAAGTAATTAAAACAGTTAAGTTACCTGCCTAAGATACTCATATAAAAGGTTAGGTACATAGTACTGAGCGAATCTAACAGCTGTGTGAAGAATCGTAATGACTATAATGTTAAACCTATTTCATAACATGCTATATCCATCAAACATCTCTGGCACAAATGACATTTTGAACCAAGTGGCATTATTAAACATCACAACTCAATCAACTTATCTAGTAAAATACCACATCTAACAACATTTAAAATCTAGATGTTTGTGGCAAGTATTAAGACTCAACACAATGACAGTATTTGTACTTTAAGTTTATAAACAAATAAAGAAATTCACAAATAAAACACAGATAGCACACAAATACTAAGGTCTGAGATATGGCTCTGAAGTATGACTAATCTATTCCTTATATACTTTTCCTTTTGTAATATATATTATCATCTACACCCACCCCTCCAGTATACATGTGATGACATCATCCATACTTCCCTTTTCCTAAATTCACTTTTGGATTGTTTAAAGAAAATTTCAAAGCTTTCCACACATAAATTTATGTCTTCCTTACTTTCAACTTCTAGTTGCAAATTTGCATAATTTAAAAAGCTTCTCAAACACACACACATATTAGTTTTTAAATTATGAAATTCTTTTGTATAACTATGCAAAGATCTAGATGAGGGATCCAGATTCTCGACCCCATTTTTTTTTTCAGAAATACTTTATTTGCCAGAATATAATGCACACCCAATTCTGAAAAGTTAAAGAAAATTTGTTTTTTACACATCAGTTGTATAAAACTTATTGAATAGTATCTATATACAGTAAAGTATATAGATGTAGAGAACATTTTTGGAACTATTTCACTGAAATTTTCCGTGTGTGTAATCTTTAAAAAAATCACTGAAAGTTTATACATGGCAATACAATTTGACATCGTTCTTGTAAGTTGTAAAAACAAAATTACATCGTCGTAATGACTTATTGATATCACTTTAGACTTAATCGCCAACAGTCAATAGTTGCACTACAAGGAATAAAACATTAATTTAAGAAATTAAATACAGTGTTTAAAACTCAAATTACTTAAACAGACTAACGCATTCAGTAAGTGTTTTTTTTATAAATATAATTGATAATGGCATAGTAATATAAACTCACGTGTCCCCTATAGTTTGAAATAAAAATAATTTTTCATGCTAACAGACAAATTATGGAAGGTCAGTTGTAAAAAAAAATAACAACCTAAAGTATAATAATATGAAATTATTTATATTGTACATTAATTACTTCTCACCTGTGCAAGCACAGCATTATCTGGAATTAAAAGTCGTGCCAAAATACTTTCCAACGTCTCCGCCATTCTGCTAAAGTAGCGCGCCCTGGTATAATGTTTTCTCTCAATTAGAATCCAAAATCAAGATAATAAATTAATCACTTATATCAGTATTTTATCGTTTAATTTTATGGGAGTATAAATTGTTGGAGCTTAATACAAAAATAAGAGGGCCACTTGCTGCAATTATTATCTAATTATTTAAATTAGTTTCCAAAGCCTAAATGTAATTTAAATACTAACTGCAGGTCGATATGTGAATAAATAGTATGTAAAATAAGGTTGAAACTTTTATATATAGGATGGTTGTTGTTTTTTTTTATTTTTGAATTTCGCGCAAAACTAAACGAGGGCTATTTGCGCTAGCCGTCCCTAATTTAGCAATGTAAGACTAGAGTGAAGGCAGTTAGTCATCACCACCCACTGCCAACTTTTGGGCTACTCTTTTACCAGCGAATAGTGGAATTGACCGTGACTTATAACGCCCTTACGTATGAAAGGGCGAGCATGTTTCATGTGATGGGGATTCCAACCCGCGGCTCTCAGATTATGAGTCCAACGTCTTAACCCACTTGGCCATGTTGGGCCTTATATATAGAACACTCAACAATTTCTATAAATACAAAAATGTTTGAGGCCCAGCATGGCCAAGGGTGTTAAGGCGTTCGACTCGTAATTCGAGGGTCGCAGGTTCAAATCCTGGTCGCACCAAACATTCCAGCACTGGGGGCGTTATAATGTGACGGTCAATCCCACTGTTCGTTGGTAAAAGAGTAGCCCAAGAGTTGGCGGTGGGTGATGATGACTAGCTGTTTCCCTCTAGTCTTACACTGCTAAATTAGGGATGGCTAGCGCATATAGCCCTCAAGTAGCTTTGCGCGAAATTCAAAACAAACAAACGAAATATTTTGATCATCTGAATACGTAGCATAAAGTAAAACCTTTTGCATACACTGGTCTGTGAATTATTTTCATCACGTATTTAAAAAAAAAAAAACAACGTTAAAATAATTTCAACAAAGAAAAAAACTTTTGTTTTGCCAAAAGCAAGACAAATAAAATCAATAGTATTAGAAATACTCTATTTTTAAACATTACATTCTTTAGATGATTCTTTAGTGTGTTTTTTTCTTTTTTGAGAAGAAGCATGCAAAATAATATCAGTTAACCCCACCGTGTTATATCTATTGTTCACATTGTGTTTCGCTCAGTATCAGAATTCATCTGGTCGACTAAGATACAACAAGTACGGTCCGAACGCTATACATTATTATTATATGATATATTTATAGAATAATAATTTTTGTTTTGTGAATGCTCCTTTCTTGCTATATGATTATAATAAATTACAGTACTGTGCAAAAGTGTTAGGACAAAGTCAAAAATTAGATTCAAGGCTATTTGAAAGGCTAATGAAAGGCAAATCACATGTGAAACATCAAAATTGTATTAATCTTCATATTTAGTAGAACATAAAAGTTTTTCATCTACCAAATCCCAGATCTGCTCAATTAGGTGGACATCTGGACACTATGAGAGCCATTTTATCATTAGAATGACTACTCCAGCAGCTATTTCTTAACTAAGTAATTTCTGTATAGATTAGATACGTTTTAGGGTTATTATCTTCTTGGTAGTAGAATTCTTTACCACTAATATGCAAACCATTGGATATACTATGACGGATCAATATCTCATGGTACTCACATTTGTCCATTGCTCCATTTATCTTGCAGATATCTCCTGTTGTCTCAGCAGAAAAATAACACCATCAAACTGCCGATATCATGCTTCACAGTAGGTGTTTTGCATTAAGTATCTTTTACATTTCTTCTGTTGGACATACAACATACACTTTGAATAATATTTTAAACTTAGACACCTCGACCATAATACTCTTTTCCAACCATCAGCAGTCCAGTTTTTGTACTTTTTAGCAAATTTCATCTGCTTGACAATATTTGGAGATCGAAGTAAAGCGTATTCAAGTGTTATACAACCAAATATTTCATTCTCGTTGAGTCTTCTTAATACTGTAGATCTGGATATTTTTCTGTCATTTGGTGCATGGTCGTTTACCATATGCTTGAGATAAGTGATAGTCTTCCTTCTGTCCCGAATGCTGCATAAACGAGGATAATTAGCATCAGTATCATTGAATTTAGGTCTTCTGCCTCTTCCTTTCCTATTTTCAAATTTACCTATCTTGGTATTACGATCTAAGGCGTACTTTCTATTGTATGGGGAGCATTTCAAGTCTGTAGCCATTTTTTGGAAAGTTCAACCAGCATTGTGTAAGGCTTTTATGCAATTTCTCTGCTCTATTGACAATTCTCTACGTTTTTAGTCCGTAGCATGACAACAGAACTTAATATATAATGTTAAACGCTCGTTTTTTTATCCGGGTTTATTCGTGGAACGATAGTATATTTATTTTTTCTAGTATATACCGTTAGCGTATGCTAACTTTTTGCTTGCTTCTTCCTAAACAATTAACATATTGCACGGGATACTATGACAGTTATTTCAGACCCTAAGTTTGATAAGCATGTTAATTTAAGCAGACCCCTTGTGACATGACATTGCAACAAATATATAGGAATTCTAAAGAATGATAAGTATTCCTACCCTGTCTTATTCAATAGTCAACAGAGATCAGTGAAACATTAGCATAGATTTGAAATTTACATACTGTAATGGTATGGAATAATTAGCTCCATAAAATAGAAAGAATTACTATATATTTTTATTGTCCTAACCCTCTCGCACAGTGCTGTATATTGTTCTAACCCTCTCGCGCAGTGCTGTATGTTGTTCTAACCCTCTCGCACAGTGCTGAAAATTTAAGGGACAAAATAAATTAATTTAATCATGGTCAGTCAACAAAATTCACTTCTACTATAGCAATTATACTGAACGAAACACTTTGTCAGCAATGGATATACGGGCACGCTGTGGTATAAATACTATTATAAACCATAACAATGGATAATAATAATGACTGCACAGGAACTTGCTCAAGACTAAAATAGAACATTCGGCTATAACTACCTTAAAAAAGAAAAAATATTCTTGAAATACCACACGAGACATTATTTTTAAATAGCGAAGATAATTCAAAATAAATGTTTGTTTGATTTTTGAATTTTGCGCAAGGTACTCAAGGGCTGTCTGCACTAGCCATCCTTAATTTAGAGGTGTAAGACTAGAGGAAAAGCAGCTAGTCATCACCACCCACTGCCAA
The DNA here is from genome assembly GCF_004210375.1 of Tachypleus tridentatus. NCBI lineage: Eukaryota > Metazoa > Arthropoda > Merostomata > Xiphosura > Limulidae > Tachypleus > Tachypleus tridentatus. Next base: position 56,914,354 of record NC_134825.1, read on the forward strand.
CTCTTGGGCTACTCTTTTACCAACGAATAGTGGGATTAACTGCCACCTTAAAATAACCCCACGACTAAAAGGGCAAGCATTTCTGGTGTGACGGAGATTTAAATTCGCGACCCTCAGATTACGAGTCGAACGCCTGAACCCACCTGGTCATGCCGGTGCGTTTATTTTGAATTTTTGCGCAAAGTTACACGAGGGCTATCTGTGCAAGCTGTCCCTAATTTAGCAGTATCAGATTAAAGGAAAGGCAGCTAGTCATCACCACCCACCGCCAACTCTTGGGCTACTCATTTACCAACGAATAATGGGATTGACCGTAAATAATAACGCTCCCACCGCTGAATATGTTTGGTGTGACGGGGATTCGAACCCACGACCCTCAGATGACGTGTCGAGTGCCCTAACCACCTGGCAAGCTAGTATTAAATCACTCTTTTTATCAATGCTCCAACAATAACAAAAATAAGTTCAATGCTGTAAATGGAACAGTATCTGACATTATTTTTCTATTCCTTGTGATTAAACAGAAAATATTTAATATTGTAAAATGGTATTACTACTAATTAATCAATGAAACTAAAAAAGGGTTGCATTTCAGTCATTTGTCTTTTTTCATGGATCAAACTTGTTAAAAATAATTAATTATTACTGTAGTTAAAGTATTCGTCTACTGTCAAGTGAACAATTGTAAAATTTCAATTGATATGATAAGAGCTAAGAGTGGGAACACCAATCAAGAGCGAAAATATATGAGATAATATAATCGCATTAAAGATACATACTAGATACAGGGTTTCTCAACTTTTGTCTACTTAGTTATTAGTCATAATAATATAAAGATATATATATAGTTGATAACTCTATAAGTTTAGTTGTCTCACCCACAATTAAATTCACCATGTGAGAATCACTGCGTTAGAACATTGTGCACAAGTCTTTGTTTTATCAATAGTTCATTACACTCATGTGCCTAATTTATTAAAGAAAGAGAATTGTTGCAAACAAATTCTTCGCTAGCAATTTGACAGCATGTCTATTACATTCACTCCGTTTTTAACAAACTTTATAAATTGGTCAGCAGATGACAGCACTTGCCTAAAATTCGTTCCTGGAAGGTCGGTCACTGCTGTCAAGAATGCCCGTTGTATATTTTGTATGTATATTATATTATGTTATATAATATGCATGTATGTATTATTAATACTTAAAAGGTAACTATATACATACAAGACTGAATTTTTGCTTGTTGGTCGCACAGTCGCAACAACAAGGTAAAACTACATACAGGTAATTCAGTGGCATACTATTTGCATCTATTCTTTCCCATTTCACCATTGTTCATGTTCTATAACATCATCTTACATACATATGTATATATATGAAAAGCTTATTCAAATTCCTGAAGATTTATTAAGGTTACAAGTGTAAGACGATCATAATTCTGAATTACCCTATAATAAAGTTTTTATTTACTTTTCTGGCCTGGCATGGCCAAGCGCGTAAGGCGTGCGACTCGTAATCCGAGGGTCGCAAGCCCGCGTCGCGCTAAACATGCTCGCCCTCCCAGCCGTGGGGGCGTATAAGTGACGGTCAATCCCACTATTCGTTGGTAAAAGAGTAGCCCAAGAGTTGGCGGTGGGTGGTGATGACTAGCTGCCTCCCCTCTAGTCTTACACTGCAAAATTAGGGACGGCTAGCACAGAGAGCCCTCGAGTAGCTTTGTGCGAAATTCCAAAAACCAAAACATTTACTTTTCTAATGGATAAGTTAATGGTTTATAGCTTGTTCTGATTAATAATTGCATTTAGATCTAAATGTGTTGAATGACCAGTAAATAAGACGTCATTGTTTTAAAACAATGAGTAACACAGAGGGTTAAAAGAGGTACACAACGCGCCCGGCATGGCCAAGCGTGTTAAGGCGTTCGACTCGTAATCCGAGGGTCACGGGTTCGAATCCCGATGGCACCAAACATGCTCGCCCTTTCAGCCGTTCGAGTGTTATAATGTGAGAGTCAATTTCACAATTCGTTGGTAAAAGAGTAGCCCAAGAGTTGGCGGTGGGTGGTGATGAGTAGCTGCCTTCCCTCTAGTCTTACACTGCTAAATTAGGGACGTCTAGTGCAGATAGCCCTCAAGTAGCTTTGCGCGAAATTAAAAAAACAAAACAAAAAGGTACACAATTAAAAACACATTTAATTAAGTCTACTAAATATGATCACTAAAATGTTGATTCTTCGTGTTTCGACGTTGCAACGTCATCTTCAGGAAAAAGTTGCAAAATACAATCGTGTCTTATTTATACTTTTTAAACTTAAAAAGGCCATGTGATCTACGTAAAGGTTTACAATTCCCACATTAATACTTTAGAGAAGGCACCCCACATTATCAAGTAAATATTCGTCGAAAATTAAACATCATCGTTCCACGACATGCAACCAGAAGGCGAGTTGCTAAGCCGCCATTACACAAGTTGTCATAAAAATGGAGTTTCTCCAAAAAACGCTTTGTTGTTTTCATGAAATGCAACTAGAGTATGTACTGATATAATGCAAATCCACATGAGATTATAGTAACAAAATTTTAAATCTAATAATTTAGTTTAACTCATAACCATGTCTGAAGACTTCACACTACAAGTAAATAATTAAATACGTCTTACAAAGGCTGATAGTCCCGCAGGGCTACGTACTGGTCTCAACTTATGTTTTTTATTTTCATTTATTTGTATTAAATGTGCTTTACAAAGCTGGGCAACATTACTGGAGATTGTATACAGACTTAAACTTACATTTAACTGTGTACATTTTACAAAGGTGTTTCTGTATTTCAGTAGGACAGTTTGCAAGCATCAACGTGTTTCATATTATTTTTCACATAATTGTGTTTCTTTAGGACGTTAGTGTTACTAATATACTGAATTTACTGAATCAAAGTTTTAAAAACACCTGATGTTTATATAAATATTGAACAACACAACCAATCTCGTTTGTGTAATTTACCATGCATTTAACAAACTGATAATGGTTTTTATATTTGAGCATACTTTTACATTTTTGACCTTTTATATGTAAATTATGTATTGTCAAAAGGACGCTTATTTAACATGCAACCTTAAGATAATCTTACTCTTTCATTAGCTTGACCTTATGCAATCAACATAATTTTGTTTTTGACAAAATATTTAAATTTGATGTTTCTTATGATAAAAGTCATGAAAAATACAACCAATTTTGATTTAACACGTTGATTACAATTTAGTCTCTATATTTGAGCATACGTTTTACAATTATTTTCCTGAAGAGGAACATTTATTTAAATATTATGCATTTTCACTCCTTACATCTTTATCTGTTCTTGAAAAAATATACAATTTTAGCTATGCACAATTTTTAAGGCAGATAATGTTCTGTAGAATTGTTGATGTTTCACTTTCGTATAACAACTATAATAACTTACATATTATTCATTATTTGAATGAAACAATTATTATAACTAATAGCTTACTTCATACACTTCTATCATACAAAAAGGATGGTTGTTTTGCTACAATTAAACATAATATGTGAATGACTTACTGTTTTTCCTTATATTTTCTCTGCAAGTTTCACTTGAAAATTAAAACATTTTCTTCAGTAGATCTCAAGACTGTTTGAGTCAAGACCGCTAACAAGCTTGATAAACATTGACTGTTAGAAAATATAAAGGTCGTCAGGTGGTACACATATATAGATAATGTTACGTAGTATTTCTATAAACAGATTATCATAAGCTCATTGTCTCAAAAAATATCTACATTTAATTACATGCAAATACTTTTTGATTTAACATAATAAAACTCTCTGTGCTTGATATTTTATTTTAACAATTTATTAATTATATCACAATTCATATCTTTGCAAGTTGATCTACATAAAATTGGCTATCAGTGCTCTGCCCACTACGGATATCGAAACCCAGTCTTTAACTTTATAAGTCCACAGACACACTGTTGTGCAACTTGGGGACAAGACATAACTCTAAAGAACATAATTACATGAAAAGGTTTTGCAACAAATTCATGAACAAACATTAGATACTTAACAAAATTTTATAGTTTATAATTTTATTGGATTAGTTTTCCTACAAATTATATTCATCTCAACTCATTATGCAAAATTTTATATGGTTTATAAACGGCAGTAAACAATCGATAAAAATGTCAGTTTAATTATCTCATGTTATTAATGGATACAAGTCAATGTCAGGATTACAACCAAAATATCAGTTCAATTATCTCATGTTATTAATGGATACAAGTCAATGTTAGGATTACAACCAAAATATCAGTTTAATTATCTCATGTTATTAATGGATACAAGTTAATGTTAGGATTACAACCAAAATATCAGTTTAATTATCTCATGTTATTAATGGATACAAGTCAATGTTAGGATTACAACCAAAATATCAGTTTAATTATCTCATGTTATTAATGGATACAAGTCAATGTGAAGATTACAACCAAAATATCAGTTTAATTATCTTATGTTATTAATGGATACAAGTCAATGTTAAGATTACAACCAAAATATCAGTTTAATTATCTCATGTTATTAATGGATACAAGTCAATGTTAAGATTACAACCAAAATATCAGTTTAATTATCTTATGTTATTAATGGATGCAAGTCAATGTTAAGATTACAACCAAAATATCAGTTTAATTATCTCATGTTATTAGTGGATACAAGTCAATGCTAAGATTACAACCCAAATACCAGTTTAATTATCTCATGTTATTAATGGATGCAAGTCAATGTTAGGATTATAACCAAAATATCAGTTTAATTATCTCATGTTATTAACGGATACAAGTCAATGTTAGGATTACAACCAAAATATCAGTTTAATTATCTCATGTTATTAATGGATACAAATAAATGTTAGGATTACAACCAAAATATCAGTTTAATTATCTCATGTTATTAATGGATACAAGTCAATGTTAGGATTACAACCAAAATATCAGTTTAATTATCTCATGTTATAAAATGAGATGTCAAGTTATAAAAAGCCTTTTGACTTTTTGTATTCTTTAACCAGATAACATTTTCCTTTGAATTTAGAACACTTTATCTGTCTCACAGTTGTATTAAAAGAAGAGGATGGTTAATATGGAAGAAGAAAATTATGAAACAAAGTTAAACAGGACAATTATAATACAATGTCAGTAATTATGTTTTTACATTATACTTAATTTTGAAAAAATACTTTAAACTCTAAATAATCATATATTTTGTGTATAAGTTTATTGTTCACCACACTTTAACTAGAGTTTTGTACGTCACTGAATTTAAAAGTCAGTAATGAATTATATGAGACTTATGATATCTTTATAGTATATAACAATTTATATTTCTACATACTGTGACAGAGTTAGCTGTTTCTGATTAGTGTTAATTCGTTTGGTTACAGGACAAGACAAGCCTCTCTGTCTTGGATATTAACGTTACGTTACTTATTAAAATGTGATATTGCCAGTCCCACAAACTCTGATATTGGCAACAGGTCTCATCCAGCATCAGCTAACAGACTTATACATAATGACATCCTCGCAACTTAAGAAAATCATCTTACGTTTAGCTCAGATTGAGCATAAGTTTTTATAAGTCTGTACAATGGAGAACTCTAATTATCTCATTGTTTGTCTGCAATATTACCTGGACAGTCTTTGCACGAGATCTCGAGGCTGTCATCAAAGATCACGTTCCATAATTTTATTTTATTTTCGCCGACAGAAATAAGGCTGCAATGAAAATATGTTCAACACTGTAAAGCAATTATCTTCAATATATTACTTGTATTGATGATAACCTTTAAAAGTGGATGATATTCTCTCAGCTTGTAAATTTTATAACATCTTCATTAACTTTGAAGATGCAAAAACTAAAACTCTACTATATATAACTAAATACACATGGAATAAGTTATACTATGTATAGATTTAATGAGTTAATTTGTGAACAGTAGTAGTTTAAACGATAAATATATGAGATCTAGATCGAAAAAAAAAGGTTTTGTTTGTTTTCTTTATTTTCTTGCAAAGCTACACGAGAGCTATCTGCGCATTAACAGAAAAATAATTATGTGACCAAAGCTTAGGCTTAATGACATTTAAGAATACCATTGTGACATATCTGTAAAAATAAACAACATTCTACCCACAACTTTTTTATTTCATCAGAAAATTAGTTTAGATTAAATGTTCCTGCAACTGTAACACGAGTGTATTTTACTTTAAGTCAAATACTAAGCTGTTCCCTTTCAAATTCGTATATACGTGCACCTTTTCCCAGACGTCTATGAACACTGATGCTTTATCAGAAGACAAAGGAAAATAAAATAATGCGTTTTTATTTAGCAATTAGTAACTTCCTTTTTCGGAAAGAGCCAATAAAAAGATAAGGATATGGGACGAAAATATTTCGATTGTCATCAGGAGAAGGAAGTAAAGACGCTTTACAATAATAACAATTCAAACAAAAAGGAAAATAAGAACAAAGAAATATATGGTGGAGGCTCTGAGGAGTTTCATGAATACATGTATACCCTAAGTCACATGATGAGACAAAATATATATATATAAACGGTTGGTTTGGGATGAGAAATTTTTTTATGTAGAGGAGCGAACAACGTTTCTACTTTCTTCGGTCATCGTCTGGTTCATAAAGAAAGAAAGAGGCAAGGAAGTTTCTAATTGCTAAATAAAAATACATTACATCTTTCTCTCTTTGTGAACCTGACGATGATCGAAGAAGATTGAAACGTTGTTCGCTCCTCTACATAAAAAAAATTTCTTAACCCAAACGAGCCGTATTTACATATATCTTTTTTTCTACAAGTGGGTTTTCTCGTCATCACATGATGAAACATTTCCAGCCTTCACAGGTAATGTTATTTTCGATCTAATTTGCGAGTTTTCTATCTCGATGTTGTTTTTATGTCACACAAGTGCTCTTTGGACCTATTTTCTAGTTTGTAACTAAAAAAAAAAATAACAGTAAGCAGAAGTGTAGGGACAATTATTATAATTGAGGATTTTACTTTTCTTTGATAGGAGTTGCCCCCCGCTAGTACAGCGGTATGTCTCCGGATTTACAACGCTAAAATCAGGGGTTCGATTCCCCTCGGTGGGCTGAGCAGATAGCCCTTTGTGGCTTTGCTATAAGAAAAACACACAAAACACACATTGACAGGAGTTAAAGATAAAAACCCTTACAAAAAGCACCTACACGTAAACAAATATGTCAAGAAGAAGTTTCATAACTATTGATATGTATTTGTCTCAGTGAAGTAAGAATTACAATAATCTTCAAGTTTTAATTTTTTTTTTTATGTAAGAGACCAAAGAATTTTTAGGTAATATATCTTTAAGGTTGGGATAATTAAATATAATGTGATAAATATTTCTGAGTAGACTGGCAGTTTTTGGAGAGATAAGATTTTTAATAAGAATAAACAGTAATTGTTTTCCTGTTTTACTTTCCTGCTGGTTGGATGATATTTATGGAGCAGATTTGGATCGGTTAATGTCCTCTTGTCAGAATATTCCATGTTTCTGAAAAAATAAAACAGCGGCTACTTTTTGGAGATGTGGATAAAGTTTTCATTATTACTACAAACCTGTCTCAAATAGTGATTTTTATATCTGGAAGAGGTACAAGTGCAGGTAGAAACATGCTTTCCTTGATGAAGTTCAGTTCTTTATAGTTGTTGGTTCCCACGAATTTTCAAGTGTAGTTTACTAATTTATTTATATTTCAGTTTTCAAGCACGTAAAACATACATTTATTCAGACGAATAAGACTCATTATTTAAACTATTCTGTTTCTACAACACTTTGTTGCGGGTTCGAATCTCCGTCACACCAAACATGGTAGCCCTTTCAGTCGTGTAGGAAGTTTTAAGTGATAGTCAATTCTACTATTTGTTGGTTAAAGAGAAGTCAAGAGTTGATGATGGGTGGTAATGACTGTCTTCCCTTTAGTCTTACAGTACTAAATTAAGGACAGCTACCGCAGGTGACCCTCTTGTAGTTTTCGTGAAATTCAAAACAAATAAACAAACTTTACGACGCACATTAGCATTTTATGCATAGTCAAATTACTCGTTTGGTCAAAGTACTGAACTGAAACTAATGTTCTGGCACTGTAATTTCGCAGACATACTAGGGATTTTTTTTTCATGAGTGCCCTTAATCTACTTTACGCCTTCACCAAAAATGTTTTTAATCGTGTTTTATATTTTAAATAAATTTGACTCTATTTAATTTTTAGACACTGTAAAATTAGAATATTTATTTAAATATTTTTTATTAATTGAAGTAATTTTATCGTTGTACAAATTTTTAATTTATTTTAGCGACAAATTTAGCTATGCCTCTACGAGAATTCACTGGCTCAGTGTGAGAATTTCGTTTGTATCTTAATAATTATTTTATTGGTTTTGTCGGTTTCATAATATTAATTTTTACATCGTTTTTATGGGAGTTCAACGGTGACAAAAGTCGTAGTTTATATAGTATTTAATGTGGCTGAGTTTTCGCAATATATTGGGTTGAGGAATAATTCGTGAGCGTTTTTTCAAGTTAAAAATATATATTCATAAATGAAATGCTTTCGCAAAATATTTCATGTCATTTGGTAGATAATTTTTTGCTCTAATAGATGGTGTGTTTGATTTTCATATGTCTTTAATTTTTGCTTTCATTTTCAGCTCATTAAATGGAATGTCAAGTGGACAAAATCGAGCATTTTCGACACCATCTGCTTTTCGCATTTAATTTCTTGCAATTTCGTTTAAAACAATGCATACTATATACCTAGGTATTGCATGAAATAAAGTATCATAATAAATGTTTTGGGTGTAATGTGTTCATGCATTGAAGTATTGTATAGTCTTGCATGTAATGCTTGAATGAAATTATTTAAAAACGCTCACGAATTATTCCTCAACCTAATACATTAGTATTAGTAATAATAACACATATTACAAATGTGTGTTTCTTTTATAGCAAAACCACATCAGGTTATCTGCTGTGTCCACTAAAGGAAATCGAACACCTGATTTTAGTGTTGTAAATCCGAAAACCTACAGCGGCTACCCAAGGGGGAAACCGTACGATAAATGCTTTAGGTTTGTTTTAAAAGACCATACATAACCTCTACAGATATTGTTTTGAATTTCGTGCAAAGCTACACGAGGGTTATCTGCACTAGCCGACTTTAATTTAGTAGTGTAAGACTAGAGAGAAAGCAGTTAGTCATCACCACCAACCTCCAATTCTTAGACTACTCTTTTACCAATGAAAAGGTCTGTTTGAAAGCAAAACTTTTATAAGCGTGTGGTGAAATTGAAGTATTAATTCCGTCGTGAGCCGGCATGGCCAGGTGGTTAAAGCACTTGACTCATAATCTGAGGGTCGCGGGTTCGAATCCTCATCACACCATACATACTCGCCCTCTAAGCTGTGGGGTGTTATAATGTAATAATGTCAATCCTACTATTCCTTGGTAAAAGAGTAGCCCAAGTGGTGACGACTAGCTGCATCCCCTTTTGTTTTACACTACTAAACAAGGGATGACTAGCATAGATTGACCGTGACATTATAACGCCCACACGGATGAAAGGGCGAGCTTATTTGGTATGACGGGGATTCGCACTCGCTACCCTCAGATTACAAGTCGAACGTCTTAACCACCTGCCCATGGCGGGCCATCGGTTAGGTTAGATCCATTGACAGTAGTTAAAAGGATCACGAATACCTTGCCAAATTGATATTGTTTATTCAGCATTCTTGGAGAAAGGATAATATGCGTGATATTGCACGATGCCACACTACATGCCATATTTAGCAGATACACGAGACAGCTCCAGAATCTACTTTAGCCAGCCCAGAACATCGATTTGATTGCAACTGAAACAAGGCCTAGTGAGCAGAAATAATAAAAACCCGAAATCTTACTTCACGTTGAGCAGTCTTAAAAAATTCGAGTGTCTTAACCACCTGGCCATCCCGGGCTCTTAGGTTAGTCCCACCAAACAAAGCGACACGGAATGAATTAGTATCTTAATAAAACTTCAAAATAAAATAGACTGGTATTTGTATAATCTAAAAAATGTTGAAGTTAATGGGGTTATGATACATTTTTTCATTCTTATTTAGATATCTCATTGTCATTTATTTTTCTTTAATATATATTAAATAAGGCTGAAAGTAATTGTTCCCTGAAAATCTTTTAGTGAAAAAATATTCAACAAATATCAAAATTTAACACAAAACTGTATGAAGAACTGCAATTGTAACCAATGTCCATAATTATTTTATTTAGTTGGTCAACTGAAATTCTCGTACACTTTTCAAATAAAATTATATTTAACGGTTTAAAAAGCACTAAGAAAAAGACATCATAATAAAAGTGGAAGTAAAACAACTTCAATTAAATCATTAAAATATGTTTCTTATCAAACTTGAACGGAGGTTGCTTAATAAGTGGAAAACAGAAAGGCATGTTTTTCGAGACATGGGGTAAGTGTAGGTTAGATATTTCTAACTTAAGAGTTACTGGCTAGGAAGAGGACAGACGGTTAACAACTACCACAGTCTATGAGGCTAATCTTAAATGAACAGAAATATTTATTGTCAAAGTTATATCGCGAGGACAGCTAAATATGCGGAACGTTTTCAATGGTACATCGTAGCTTGATTTTGGAAATAATGTTAAAGCATGGAAAGTTATAAGAAAAGAAACAAACAGGAAACAAGTGCTTTGATGCATTAAAATAGTACAAAATCAGAAATATTATAATACTATGAAACTCAAATCCTCCATGTTATTTCACATGCAATATAATGCGTGATAGTTATTTTAAAATAACATTATAAATGATGTTGTTTGGTATCTAAATGCGTTGTGAAATAAATTATTGTGTGCATATATGCAAACTTTATATATTTTTATCCATTATGAAGTTGCATGCACACATTCAAATGCGTGTTTAACGAGTTTATATATACAAGCATAACAATACGATAATGACATTTTATCTTAGTTTTAAAAGATATTAATACTTTTTACAATTAGATCTGTCAATTATGATAACGACTGGTTTTAAAAGGTTTCTTCACCAAGACATTTACAGAAGCTGTTTAACGGAAGTGTTGCTTGTACTTCCGTTTTTAATATCAAAGCGACAGAATCTTAATATTTTTCTTTCATGTTCAGTCTAAGAACTAAAAGTTCAAGTTCGTGTTTCTTATGTGGTTTTTGACATTTCAACGGCCACTATAATTGGTTGACATGTCTGTCATAGCGTGCACGAAAACATGTAACAAGTTCAAATAGAAGTCTGACCGACAATCCCAAACCGGTATATTAGGCTATTTTGAAACAAAAGCCCACAAGACTTTTGTTTCATGGTTAGGTTAATTTAAATGTGATCAGTTATATAAAGAATGAAAGCAAAAATAAATAAATAAAGAGAGAAAGAACTATTTGTACGGCACCACACCGTCTTCAACATCTTGTATTCTGGCTTCTTATGGCTGAATCCTATGCCTAATTTTTATATTATTCTGTCAAAAACATTCATTGGTTTTATTTGTCATGAAAAATATTATGTTAAAAATATGCCATAGACTCGAATTCACGTATATAATTTCAATTGTGTTTCAAACTTAATATTTTGAAATTAAGAACGGTTTCACGTTATATCTAAACCAAGAATAGAAAGCCTTTGGCTTATATTCATGATTGTCCTATATTTTCATTTCTCAAGTAATTGTTTGTTTTTGGAGTGCATTCATATGAAAGTGTTCCCCAATAATATTTACCTCGTGTTCTTGTCCTTTATTTATTGTTATTATGTATACTTACAAGATACAAACAAAACATGTTTGCAATTGTGATATTGTTTCAAAATTTGCTAATATAAAATAATAAACGATTCTGATAACAGTTCATATGCAACATGTGACAATAAATTAAATCACCCTATTCATAGCGATTAGCACGTCGCACTGAGGATATAAAGGCCCTAGGTTCGATCTTGAGATATGTCGCTGAACAAGCTCCAAACCTTCAGCTGTGAGCGCGTTATAGAACTGACCGTCATGTATTTATTCTCAAGATGGCTGTTAATCGGTAAACACGTAACGAACTTTAGTCATTTCTGTTAAAGCATTAGCGTTGTCAACTTCTCCCACTTACATCTCCTGTGTTACATTGGGTAAAAACATGGAAAAAGTTGACAGAGTTTGAACGTGGCAGAATTGTCGAGCTGATAAAGCAAGGTGCCATCGATGGTGAGATTGGGCGTGGTAAAACTACTGTTGCAAATTTTTCATGGCGAATAACGTGATTCTTTTGGACTATCCAGCGTGTTCGCCCGAACTGAACCCCATTGAAAATATTTGGGGGTGAATGGCAAGGGAAGTCTATAGAAATGGACGTCAATTCCAATTAGTGCATGATCTTCGTGAAGCCATCTTCACCACTTGGAATAACATTCCAGCCAGCCTTCTGCAAACGCTTATATCGACTGTGCGAAAGCGAATGTTTGAAGTTATTCGCAATGACGGCCGTGCAACTCACTACTGAGGCCTTTTGTTGGGCATTTCCTACCCTGTTTAGGACTTCTTTTTAGTATGTTCTTAAACTTTTGAGCAGCTAGTATTTAGGCTAATTTCATAATGTTCACATTTTCCCTATTAAATGCTAAAAAAAAGTTTTTATTTTTATTTTCCCCTTTCTTATTTCCATCTTTCGAAGCTCTATTCAAATAAGTGGTTCAGTCTAAGAACGCAAAATTCATATTTTTTCTTTATGTTCATTGGCCTTAAGATTTTGGCCAGCAGTGTATATGATATGTATATATATTGTATAGTCTCGGCAAGGCCAAGCGTTTAAAAGTGTGCGACTCGTAATCTGAGGGTCGCGGGTTTGCATCCCCGTCGCGCCAAACATGCTCGCCCGTTCAGCCGTGGGGGCGTTATAATGTGACGGTCAATCCCACTATTCGTTGGTAAATGAGTAGCCCAAGAGTTGGCGGTGGAGGATGATGCCTAGCTGCCTTCTCTCTAGTCTTACACTATTAAATTAGGGACGGCTAGCACAGACAGCCCTCGAGGAGCTTTGTGCGAAATTCAAAAGCAAACAAACAAACATATATTGTATATTATATATATGTATATATATTAGTGAAAATTTGAAAAAAACAAGGCGAAACAAAAAATTCTGCGCCAATTGAAAAGATTCCAGATTACTACCTATAATGTGGGATCATAAAATGTACCTGAGGTTTTGGAGGTGACTGCGGAAGTAGGACCCATATTGCGATGGTGGTACTTCGTCTATCAGTCTTAACCTCCATTCGCCAGTCTCAAATAATAAACAAAAGAGTAGCAATAGATATAGGAATAGAAATTAGGTGAGCGAGATGTGAGTTTTTAAGTTTACAACGTTCAATATCTATATCATCCTTTACTGTAAGCGGACAGTTGAAAGAAGGTAACTGTTCTTCCAAGTACAGAAGAAAAAAAACTAATTAAAATAAAACAAGGTTCAATTTTGAGATATGTCGCTAAACAAGCTTAATTAGAAACAACAACTTTCTTTGTGCATTCTGGCGACACTTTCTACACATGTTCAGTTCAACTGAACTTTGCCATTATATTATTTGGGAACAGGTGCAGCACAGTTATTGTGTGTAACCTTATGCTCTCTTTCATTTGAGTACTTTTTAAACTTACAAACCCTTCATGAGTGTATTGATCTGCTAATTCAAAATTCTTAGTTTGCATCTGAAACCTAGATTTGGGTGACAATCTTTGATATGGTCGGATTTCGAACTTCTGTGGCGCATCATATGCTTTTAACAGTTAGTTTTAGTATGTGTTGTGATAATGTACGGTTTACGGTATATTTGTAACATTGAAATTAATATTTTGGGTTTTAAGAAAATTCTCAAAAATAAAACTTTAAAGGTGGCTTACATTATAATAACTTAACTTATAATGGCACAACGTAAGCCCACAAAACCTAATACAATACTACTGTAATTTATTTTCATGTACTTTCTATATCTGAGTTACTTGCTTGTCAGTGGATTTAAGAACGTGTTTTCATACAATACTCTGAGAAATGCAGAGAAGAGAATATTTTGTCATTCTTTCAATTTTATGAGGTTAATTCTTACAGAACGTAAATTTCAGCACTATGATAATACTTCACTGTTCCATATGACAATTGAATTAGTTAGGGTGAGAATACTTATTATTATTTACAATTCTCATATACTTGTATCAACAGTTTGTCGTAAGAATTGTGTTTACTTTTTGTTTGTTTGTTTGCTTCATGAATTTCGCACATAGCTACACGAGAGCTATCTACGCTAGCCATCCCTTATTTAAGTGAAAGATAAAAGCTAATAATCACAACCCTCCGTAAACTCTTGGGCTACTCTTTTACTAACGAATAATGGAGTAACATTCACGTTATAACATTTACACGGCTAAAGAGCGAGCATGTTTAATGGGGCGGAGACTCAAACCCGCGACCCTCAGATTACGAGCCGAGCGCCTTAACCACCTGTCCATGCAGTGCAAGTTCTATCAGATACTGATCAGTAATGGTGTACCAAAGGTTTTCGTATTATTGATAAAGGTTTATACTACCTAGAAAATAATGACCTCAAAAACTCATTTCATCTACGCAGAAATTACTTAGCTAAGAAAGCACAATCCAGTTGAGTATATTAGGGATTTGATAGATCAAAAACTTGACAAATCAAACATTACTTTCAAATACACTTCATAGGAGTGTGTTAGAGACATTTGGAGTAAAATCTCCAAGGACACTTTTATTAAATTTGTTGCAAAAATGCTTGAAAGATAGTAAGTCTACAGCTATTAAAACAAACTTTACTTGAAAACCTATTCATTATTGTTCGTAATAATTGTTTAGGAGCTTCATTATAAGTGTTTTTTAAATTTACTGAGTCATTTCTAACTTATCTGGGAAAAGTACGAATTACAGGCGCTATTTACCTCTACTGATGTTGTTTGTTGAATTCAAGTAAGTTTTAAGCATTTATTTGAGGAACAAGTTTTCTAATAAACTTAATGAAAATTATATAAGACTGACAGTTAAAAGCAGATAGAATCCTTTTAGGCAATCGTGGCTCCATTAGCATTACAGAATTAAACAGGAAAATATAATTCCTCGTAAGAAAGAGTGGACAAAAATAGTATCAAAATCAATAAACCCTTTAATGGAAACACATCAAGTAGGCTTGTTTATTAAACTATGCTTCACTTATTTGCTAACCATCAATAATAAAAAATGATTTAAGTGAGAGCAAAAACGAATTACGATAATGTTCAATTTCTTTTATATTGAACTAAACATTATAATTTGTTAACTCTGTACAGGTTAAGTTCAAAACAAAACCTGATTGGTTCGGAAAGCGAAATAATTTATAAAATTACTATTTTTTAAAATCATTTTTAGGCTATGTTACATGGTTGTTTAACTTCTCGTGTTTCAAATATTTTGATATTTTAAAGTTAGAGTAGTAGTTTCGAATGATGTACATGATGCTAAACTTCATGAATTATACGAATCTCAAAACGTCTGTTCGCCACCTTTAATTTTATATAGTTAAAAACTTTATCATAAATATTCTTCTTCAATTTTACTGAATAACTTCTGTTCGAAGTGTAACAAATATGTTACAGTAATTCAGTAATTACAATCATACTGACATTGTGTGAAACCATATAACGCGTAAAGAAACAGCAAATATTTAATAATATATATGTATATTAATTAAGTAGCTTTAAGGCTTACTAAGGTAAATAATGTCATTGGCTGAGTTTCTCTGTATGATGCGCCGTTTATTGTACCTGTTGTATTGTCATTACCGTGATATATATATATATATATATATATATAAATACACTTAATACAAGAACTTATGCTAGGTAACAGTTTATATGTTAATGTTCTAATATGAGTTAACATGAAATAAATTTTCGTCGGTTTCCTTATTTCATTAATCCTCAAGTAAATGACACCAAACAAGAAACCTACACTGGTAATACATTTTCCAAAACGCATTTTGTAATAGTGATGAGGTCTGGAATATTTCCCCGTTAGTTTCCAAACTGTATATCTCGATGTTTACAAAGAAATGCCTGGTATGGCCTGGTGGTTAGGACACTCGACACACAATCTGAGGATTATATGTTCGAAAAACGTCACCAAACACGTTTGCCTTTCCAGCCATGAGGGTCCGATAATATGACGGTCACTCCACTTTCTGTTCGTAAAGAGTAGCTCAAGAAATAATGGCGGGTGGCGTTGCGTAGCTTCCTTCCAACCAGCTCATTAATTTAAAGTAAAAAAAAAACGGCTAACGCAGATTGTCCCCGAGAATCTTTGTTCGAATTAAAAAACCAAAAAACGAAAGAAAAATCTATTTCTTGTAAGAACACCTCACGAAACTAATCTTGAAACTACTGTATAAAACACTAAGAGGTTGAATTTACGTGACAATCAACAAATAAGACACATTAAAGAAAATAGAGGCAGCACAAAAAGACAAAAAAAATCATTTCTTTCAATTACTTTGAACCTAAAGATGTTATCCTTTAGTAAACCTATCGTTATTGCTAGAAGTTCCCACGACGCGCTTGTAATTTTGAAATAACTTCTAATGGGTGAAAAAAACAACAAACTATTCTTGCATCGTCTCTACACAGAGAAAGTTATATGGTCACTTCAATAAGGTATTCTTTATAGTATTTAATCTTAACATTTCAGATTTTTTCCGTGAAATGTATACTTTAATTATGTTTTTTTTTATATAAAAATAAATTTCGCTGCTGTGGGAGGTTTCTTTTTAGAATTTAATCACGTAAAACGTAGTTCATTTTTTTCTTTAAAGGAAACTTAGTTAAGAACTGATAAAAAATAAATTATTATCAGTGTCATGCATGGTTCTTGAACAGATGCCACTACATAAAGGAAATGTGCAATTACTGCAGACACTCTTTGAATTTAAAGAGTTAATAGGCAGTTCAGTGAGCTACGTCAACTAAAACAAACACCGTCACCGGAGGCTGTTTCTCAAGATCTACGTCAGTTCGATAAAATTCATACACGATTTCTTTCATGCGTTATTTTTTCTGGGCGTGGCAGGCCAGGTGGTTAAGGCACTCGACTTGTAATCCGAGAGGCGCGGGTTCGAATCTTCGTCACACCAAATATGCTCGCCCTTTCAGCCATGGGGGTGTTATTGTGTGCGGTCAATCCCACTATTCGTCGGTAAAAGAGTAGCCCAAGAATTGGCGGGTGGTAGTGATGACTAGCTGCCTTCCCTCTAGTTTTACACTGCTAAATTAGGAATGGTTAGGACAGATAGCCTTCATGTAGCTTTGCGCGAAATTCAAACCAAACCAATCTTTTTTCTGTGTAATATACTGTCCTTCTGCTGTTATGCACAATTGATAGTTTGATGGTCATTTTTTTTCAACACATAATTTAATTTCAAACATATCAAAATAAAACTGTTTATGAATGACTTTAATGTAGTAATCCAGTATTTATTACTGAGATTTGGAATCTCCTGGAGTAATTTAAGTTACGAATGTTCTCATATTTTTTATTTTTACAGTGTCTGATCAAATAAAATATTTTTATTCAATAAACTGAAAGCATCATGTAACTTCGTTTTTTTTGGGGGGGGGGATTGCTGGTTGGTATATTTGTGTTTTCAGAAAGCATAGCCTCATCGGGCTATCTGCTGAGTCCACCAAGGAGGGGCTGGTGGTGGTGGAATGTTTCAGTATTACACTAACGTTCTTAGTGTGAAACGTTTCTAAACTTATTTTTTTTTTAATTTCGCGCAAAGCTACACGAAGGCTATCTGCGTCAGCTGTCCCTAATTTAGTAGTGTAAGACTATAGGGAAGGCAGCTAGTCAACACCATCAACCGCCAACTCTTGAGCTACTCTTTAACCAACGAATAGTAGAACTGACCGTTACATCATAACGCCCTCACGGCTGAAGGGGCGAACATGTTTGGTGCGACGGGGATTCGAACCTGCTACTTTCAGATTACGAGTTGAACGCTTTAACCTGCCTGGCCATGCCGAGCCTCATTTTTTAGTCATAGGTTAGCTGTAAAGTGTGAATTATTTTTAAAAAATCAATTTTATTTTGGATAATACCACTCAATTAAAATATATATTAAGCATGATATAAATTATGTATTCGTTTCTTATCTTTTCAGATTCTCTGTGGTCTCACTAAAATCTTTATTAAACATAATGTCACTAATATATCTATTTATTGTCTTTCAAGACTATTTGTGGTCTTACTAAAATCTTTATTAACTATAATGTAAATTATTTATCCATTTCTTATTTTTCAGACTGTTTTTATTCTCACTAAAATCTTTATCAAAAATAATGTAAATTATTTAATTATTTCTTTTATTTTCAGACTCTCTGTGGTCTCAGTAAAATATGTATTTCGCAAAGTGTGGATCATTTTCTAAGCTAACTAATCGTGCTAGAATCGTGTTTTTAATGATGCATTTACAACACATTTCTTTGTAATTTTAAGAATAACTAAGGAAATAAATGTATGTTTATGAACTTCGCCGTATATGATATGTCTTGGTCTTTTTTACGATATGTCATTGACTGCTTCTAAGCTAGTTTAAGTCATACACAAAATTGAGCACAAAAGGTCAGAGAAATAATATCTAAACTTTACCACAACTAGAATATTTGACCCTGTTTTGAGTGATTCCTATTAGTTAGCCTGCTTCTGAAATCTGTCCAATAATTTCATGATCACGCATAATCTAGGTTGTTGAGACTGTAATGAGAGCGAATACGGATTAGTAAGAAACAGAAATCAGCGAATAGAGAAACGAGTTTGACAACAGGTAATGTTTTTTATAGCACAATTACTCATTCAGTGGTACAGCTACACAGACACATGTGAAAGATAAATGCAATGTTGATCACGGAAAAATAAGTAAAAAATTTTCCTTATTAATGAAAAAGTAAGATAATGGAAAATTTAATGATAAGTTAAATATAGTAAATAATCATCACGCATGCCACGAACATGAACGATATGTTTCATAACGTTTACAGTCAAATGAATAACTTTTAGAAACGCCATTTGTATGTGTTTTTCTACGTGTATCAAGCAATAATTATAATTGACAAACATAAAGTAGGTTTTAGTAATTTGTAGATAGAAAACATAAAACTATTAGGATTTTAATCATGTAACCAAGTGAGTAGTTTTATTAGAAGTCTTGTGTAGACGTCAAAAAATCACATGGTCTGTAGTTTACTCTGCCACATCGGACTTCATAAGCTTGGCTTCGTCTTCTAATAATCTACTGTCTGACGCTGCAGTTCATCTCAGAGATTTGCGTAAAGAAAGATGTATTGAGAAACTGCCATTGATTCGGATCTGTGTCTTCTGCCAAAGGTAATGCTTACGCTACTGGCGGCATGTCAATCTTTACCAAATCTCGATTTGATACGAATTACTCTTTATTACTAGAACAGATTATAGATGAGTATCTTCTGTCCATGTTTCAATGACTAAATGTCTCGTCAGTTATGTCGACGCAGAAGGTTTCTTTTATTCTTTTTTTTAATCTCGTATGAGGGTCATGTCCCACAATTTTGGTAGTTTTTTCTTTGTAGGTCTTTCCTGACATGATGGAAGAAAAAGTACTTAGTCTATATATAGCTACATTTATTGAAGAAACAATTTACAATCCACCAGAAAAATACCCAAGATTGGAACCTGTTACTGTCACTACATATAGCCCTTGTAAGGACTTCCACAAATATGGCAACAGATATACGATCGAAACTTAAAATATAACGAGTGTGAACACTCGAAAACTCTCTGTGTAACAAATTGACTCTACATGAAAGTTCCTCATTTCTTTAAATCACATTACTTACTGTCTGTTTATTGGAATACGGGTATCTTTCCATCAGATGAACGGCTCTTACTGTATGATTACAAATAGTGGAAGAGGACGCTCATATTTACAACATTACGTTTTAAGATATGCAGTGGCGGACTCATTTACTAGAGTTTCAATAATGTCAGAAGTTAATCCTGCTGATAGATTTCTTTCAGATGTTTTGGAAAGTCAGCATCTAGAAACAACTTTTCTAGTGCTCTACGTTTGCCTAAAGTTGAATAATGAATCCATAGAATTCATAATAACCTTATGAAAGAAATAAACAAGAGCGTGCAAAAGATATAGCGCTAGATAAATAGGTATATCCACATCTTGTGACACTACGGGATTTCTTGTCCAGTGTGCAAATGTAGAACTAAAGAGAAATTGTATTTCTTATTTCAGTCTTGTAAAATATCCCCTTATTTGGCTACATGACTGTTTATGTCACTCAGTATTCCATATTCTGGTGTAATCGTAACAGAAATGTTTACATTAAGTGAAATTAATTTGAGAGAAATGAGACTATCAAAATATATTATTAATGAAACAAAATAAAATGTTTGAAAAATGCAGGAAACTATAAAGAATTGAATGCATTGAATTTTAAATAGGAAAATCAAGTTACTTGACAAACATAGTTAACAGAAAAAAGCTGTAGTGGAATGGATTGTATCAGAACTACATTTTGACATTGTCTGAAGAATCATAAACAATGTGCTGCTACAAAATACTGAGAAAGGTATGTAACAAACCAGACCTTTCCATCGAAAATATTCTTACACGGAAACTATAATGATGTGTTCAAATCTGGGATATCCCATATATTTAATGACATAGGAAGACATCTTCTGAAATCAATAACAATGTTGTGATTTACACCTGTATTACAAAAACCTCAGAAAAGAGAAATTTTATACGATAACTATTACATACCACCTTAAATTCAGACTAATTTAATTTATGTAACTCAAACATCAAAGACTGCATATTATTTCGTTTTTATTATGTGATAATAACGTTTCATATTGGCTTAAACTATTTAGGGTTTTTTACTGCGATACAGGAATCTTTCATTTTGGCTAAAATTATCAATGAAGGTTAATGTGCTGTCCTACTTTAATGCGAATTTGTTTACACTGCATATTATTTCGTTTTTATTATGTGATAATAACGTTTAATATTGGCTTAAACTATTTAGGGTTTTTTACTGCGATACAGGAATCTTTCATTTTGGCTAAAATTATCAATGAAGGTTATTGTGCTGTTCTACTTTAATGCGAATTTGTTTACACTGTTTCTTTATTCATTCAGTGTTTTTGTACTTAAATTTACGTCACTACTGACCTATTTATTTCGTATATTTTAAAACTAGGACACAGAACAAGAAAGCAGAAGACTTAAAATAAGTGTGTACTTATTCTATTCTTTACTCACTCTGCTGTATAGTTATCAAGCACAAAATTTCAAGTTTAAAGTTTCAATTAAAGGGGTAACTTGAGACAATGCTTATTGTGAGCTACGACAGTGGTTCATAATAGGGATCGCAAATTACACAAAAACCTAATAAGATGTTTAGGCAAAAAGCACCTTAAACAGTAAAACTCACTTCAAACAACACATAAATCATTCACTATTGACTGTTAAAGCTGTACTTCTATAAAAATACACAAAAGGTATACGTTCTACTTATTATTAGTATTATTATTTTCTTGTAAGTCTCGAAGAAATACAGCTTGGTATATTGCATCCAAACCTTTTATAAAATACCAAAGAATGTACTGGGAGATTATAGTGGTATTGAAAATTCGATTTCTTTCTTCTTTATTTTACATAAACTAAAACAAGCATCATGATTCTTGTGTAAACGATATTATCACTAACTCTTGAAGTTTGCTTTGTAATAAACAATTTTATTTCTTTAAAAGACATAAGTACAGGATGAAACATGAATTACCAGCCGATAATAAATGAACATTAGATGACTGTAATATTTTGACTACATCAAATGTAATTCTAGGTAACAGCATGGAGCCAAAGTTGGGTTTGCAGATTGAGTAATTGATATATACACTATTTCATGCCTTGTTTGCTTATTTTTTCCGATCTCCATGTGTATCTATCTATCTTATACACTATAGATTTTAGTAAAACTCACGTGTATATCATTTACGAAAATAAACATGCTATTAAATTTATTCAGTATAATTCATAATAATGACCTCTATATAGCATAGCTTTTCAGCATGCGACGAGAAAGATCATTGATCGATAAACAACTAATATTATAGTGAATAGTCAGGTTCTGGACTTCTTTTCAACTTGAAATTGCCTCTATTATAATTTTGTTTTATCTTTCACACCTGTGTTTGCTATTCCATTTCGTAATGGAAATAACATGTAAGTTTTATTCTTTTGACAGTACTTGATATTAGATGGACTAGCTGCTACTATTCATTTGACTTTTCTGTTTAATTTCTATTCAGAGTTTATCTGGAGTTAACAGTAATCTCAGTTTGAGTAAGTCAATAAGGTGTTTGAGCAGAGAAGGTTGTGCTGTATGCATATACTTGTATCTGCTTGGAGTGAAGGTTCAGAGAAGTTCTCTCTTTTATATACTGTACGCAGACGTACTAAATTGTAGTAAAAAATAACAATTTATTTTCCACTAAGTGAATAAGTCTTTTGTTATAGATAATTTTATTTTAGATGCATATAATAACGACGTCAAACGCTTATATCTACCATAGAAAACACGTTAACATATCTCGATAATACTTAAATATGGATAAAATAACAATATCGTTGGATAAGAGTGTTTTATCTGAATAATAACGTACGTGCACGTGCTTTCAGCGTTCTTCACAGAGACCATAGTCACTGTAATAAACAAATAATTAATCTAGATATAACCCAGTAGGAAAGTAAGTCTTACAGAAACCTAAACAAAAGGCTGGATATCAGAATATTATTTGTTACTGATATTACTAACTCAATAAACTGATTTTCAATTCTTTTGTGTAACTTATTTATTTTATTAAGACTATTAATAACTCTTCTATTGTTACTACATTTACTTTTTTATATGTATTTAAAAGAGTTATGATATGCTTAAGAATATCAATCATCTTAAAGTACGGTTCATGTTCTATATTCTTACAAATGTTAGATGTTAGAGAAGGTTGATGTCTTTGGAATATACTATATTATGTCTATTGTTACCACTTATAGATACGGAATGCAAATGAGAATTTTACCTTACGACTACTATTAATAGCATGTTTATATAACAACAGTGTGGTTATGTGTGCGTGTGCTTCTGTTAATTTTAATTGCATTTCGGGTTAATATATGTGGTTTCGTCTCTGATGATCACCACTGTAAAGACATTGAAAGCTTACGCAGCGAACATTAATAAACAATTTAGTAAATAACCATGCTATTTCTTAATAAATATGAAGTTTGGTAATATAATGTTTGCAGTGAAATAACAAAATATACCTGAAGTCTCCCAGTGAGTCAGCCGTAAGTTTACTGACTTACAAAGCTGAAATTCGGGGCTCGATTATCCGTGGTGAACACAGCGTAAAGTGTTTATTGGGTAGCTTTGGGCTAAAACAAACAAAATATGAGTGTGTATATATTACACGATACAGTAATAATAGATATAATATAACTAGTGCTGCCGTACAAAAATTTCTCCGTCTAAACTTACAACGTTAGAAATCGGATTTTGATACCTGTGGTAAGCAGAGAACACATTACGTAGCTTTGTCCTTAACTTCAACAAACATTACTTTATTAAATTAGTGCGTATATACTCTCTATGAACGTTTCAAAGCTACAATTTACTTATATCATTGATTATGTCAACATATGATTTAAGACAAAACCAGTTTATTAGGTTTATGCTTGTAACATGATATTATGTTTAAAGTAGTCGATAATAAAACTCGTTTCAAACGAACCAGGTCATTCCGGAATTATCAAATTTTTAAATTCAAAACACCCAGTAGCTTACCTAGAGGTATAGGAGTTGTGGAAATTTAAGATGTTAGCATAATAAGTGTGCTATTTTTATTCTGAAGTTGTTTGTTTTGAATTTCGCGCAAAGCTACACGAGGGCTATCTGCGCTAGCTGTTCCTGATTTTGCAGTGTAAGACAAGAGGGAACTTTTGGGCTACGCTTTTACCAACGAATAGTGGGATTGACTATCACATTATAACGCTCCCACGGCTGAATGGGCGAGCATGTTTGGTGTGACGGGGATTCGAACCCGCGAATCTCGGATTACGAGTCGAGTGCCTTAACCACCTGGCCATGTCGGGCTTTATTCTGGAATAGATCCTTCTCAACACTTTAGTAAAGGCATAGTCAAGTTTGAAACATTGCAAATCAAAACCGCGTGTTTTAGTTCTTGAAGTCATAAAAATAATTCAGTTAATTGAATGTCATATTGTTTTTCACGAATAAGCGTAAATATCTGTTTGTTATTTACCACAAAGCTACAGAAAGGGCTATCAATTCTCTGTCTAATTACATTACATTACTGTTTAGCATTAATGCAAGGGGTGTTGAGATTTAAAGCATATTAGCAACAAATAAATGTAAAGAATTATTTTTTATTTATTGAAATATTAGATCCAAGATATAACACAAAAAGCGATTACACTTCCTTCTTTATTATTGTTGCTCAACAATGAGAAAAGGTAGAAGTTTCTGGAATGTTCTGTCATTCCATCTTACATTTCTGATAATTTACGTAACTAGTAATGTTTGTAATTCAAAATAAGATGTACCCATTTGGTAGAGCGGTAAGTAAACAGATTTACTACGTTAAAATCAGTGGTTCGATTTCCCTCGGTGGACTCACCAGATAGACTGATGTGGCTTTGCTATAAAAAACACACACACAACTCTAAAATATCTATGATATAATTTTAAAGGATTTAATTCACTATGTAACTGAACTTGTAGTTTGTGCACTTTAGTTGAATTATGAGTAAATGTGTCTTTCGAACATAATTGCTTCATAATATATCAATGTAAAGTAACCATTATATTTTCTTCTTTCTATTATGAACATATAAATGTGCAACTTTAATGCCAATAAAATCTGTGAGGCATTGTTAAAGTAATTTGTTTTATTATTGATTACAACGAAAAATAATTAAATGCGGTTACATTTAAGTTTTTAAAAGTATTGATATTTGATATAAATGTATTCCAGCAACATTTAATAATACATATGTGTATGTATGTCCTTCTTCTGCAAGATTGTACGAAGAGATGTCGACGGAGCATTAAAAATAGTTGGCCATCTACATATAATTTTAGATGTTTAACTGCTATGATATAAGTAACAACGACCCCATGTGGCACAGAGAAAAGAAATAATTATAAGATGCTAGATGGTACTGAAAGAAAACGAATTAGTCTGAAATTAAGTTAAATATGTAAGATTGGATACTTAATTTTATATAACACAATTGTGTAGTTTTTCATGCATAATAAGCATTAGTAGCAATAATTAATAAAAGCTAAACATCAAAGTGTGGGCTTCAAGCCTTCCTTATAGTATGTCAAGACTTGAACTGCTTTACCACTACCTATAAAACTAGCAATCAAACAAACATGTTTTATTTAGTGCAGCCTAAAACTAGTATATACGTAAGAGATTTTCACAGTTTCAGGGTTTAAACAGTAAAAGCAGGCAAAACATTAGAAACTAACAGGCCTAAATTTTATGATAAAAATCACATAAACTGAACTTGTTTTCCTACGTTCTTCTTAATTTGTTTAACTCGGATTCAAAATCAAAGGTGTGTCAAAATAACATTTGAGGTTTATATTATGTTTGCCATAAATTACTGCCCAAGAGGCCTTTGTTCAGTAGCAGAACTCATCGATTGAGCTTGACAATGAGAGACAAATATTCTTTAAAATGGATTGATTTATAATGCTTTACCATCTCTTAGTGTTCACAAGAATTTCATTAAATCACATAACTGCTAAATAAAGTTCATCGGTTTCGTCAGGACTGTTGTGTCATCGGTCTGCTTAAACTTATCAATATGTCTTTTGCATAATTAAAGCTTTAGACATGGCGCAGGAAACGATAATAGAGGTAGTTGCAAGGGAATCTGCGTCCTGAAAAATTGTTTTTATAAGGTGCAATGAGCCTTAGTAAATATAATGTTAACCACAAGTCCAGAGAAAGAAACATTTACTAAACTAACTAGCTAGAAACCTGAGAAGTTTAAATGGTGTCATAAAAAGAAAGATAATCTGTATGTGTAAATATAAAAAAATCAATAATATCAAGCAATAGTTCAGCCTTTTTGTCTTCACAACTGCACTATTAATGTAAAATCTTAACCAATGGTTTGGATGTTGTTGGTATGCATTCTCAATACAAGATGCCAGTCATACAAGGCACATACTTCATTATTTTGTGCACATGAATAGTTTATTATTCAAGGACAGTAATTTAGAAAAATACAAAATTTATTTCTCTTGTCGTTGTTTAACAATTATTTAGTGTTCTTAGCTTGATGTTGAAATATATTAAAAAGCTGAGATGAACCAACGTTGTCTGTTTACTTGCTTTTACAGTGATTTGTAAATTGATACAGAAATATCATGGTTATCTGTAATTTTCTATCATATTATCTATACTTTTTCCTTTATTTATTTGTTATTGACGATGCATTCCTCTTGTGATATAACAGAATGAGTTCTTTTAAGTGTATTCAGTTAACCAAAAGGTTCATGAAAAGATTAGGTTTATTTTTTTCTAATGAAACCTTATATAAAACTTATTGTATAGTATTAACGTAGAACTTGGTTTTCCATCCTACTTTACAAATGTTGACTAAACTTTATTCTTTCTCCTTGCATCCTTGCAATACTATATCTACTAATGTATTAATCTTACAACCTGCCTTTATCACAATTATTAAGCTAAAAAGAAAACGTTATAGTATGTTGGGTTTTGTTTCTTTCTTTGTTTTTAATTTCGCACAAAGCTACTCGAAGGCTATCTGCGCTAGCCGTCCCTAATTTAGCAGTTGGAAGGCAGCTAGTCATTACCACCCACTGCCAACTCTTGAACTACTCTTTTAGCAACAAATAGTGGGATTGATCGTACCATTATAAAGCCCCCACGGCTGAAAGGGCGAACATATTTGGTGCGACGGGGATTCTAACGCGCGACCCTCGGATTACGAGTCGAACGCCTTAACACACTTGGCCATGGCGGGCCATGTTGGGTTTTATTTGGTCCTGTAGAAGAGTTTTGATTTTGGGTCTAAAGAGCAAGGTTCGAAACTATGTAATACCAGAGAATGCTCTTTGAACTTTAAGTTACAGGTACGTTATAAGAATGATAAGCTATCCCTAGCGTGGATGGTGGTGGGTGCCGATCAGTAGTTCAAATCTGAGGATAATAGCAGATAGTTTTAACTGCTTTCCTGTAAATGCAAATATTGTAATCAAACAAGATGGACTTTTAATAAGATATTTTGGTAACAAAGGCAGTTCCTTTTGCAATGTATGCCTTACACTACTAATAGGGCATTGTCATATTATACGGTTCCTCTACAATTATCTTATTCTCAGACAGAAAACCATCTAGAAATCTACTACTCAGGATTTAAAACATCCATTATGTCTTTTCACTAGAACACAAATTTCTCAAACGTTGTTATTGTCACATATTCTTTTTTTTTTAATTTGTTATCTTCGCTATTAGCTTGTGGATTTATAATGCGAAGAGTCTCTGCTCGATTCCTGTCGTGGGCACAGCTGAGGTAACTCATTTTCAGTTTTGTGTTTGAAACAAATAAAGGTTTCATCTTAAGCTTTTATCAAATAGATATAGTTTCTACCCCTACCACATATTCAGTTTCTTACGAAACTTTTATTTTCTAAAACGTGATTTCCTCGTCATGAAAAATAATGCTTTCATGTTACATATCTGCTTGTCTAAACGAAAAAAATTTATACCATTTTTAAAGAACTGAAATAACACATAAAAACAAACAAAATACGTTACTTTGGTGGTTGCTAGAAGTTTCTTTAATTTACAGCCTATATACTAAAACATTTTTTCTTTGATTTGCATCAAGAAGTTGACCAGCCATGTCTGATGGATCATTTAACTGTTTTTTGTGTTTTTTTGATTTCGCACAAAGCTACTCGAGAGCTATCTGTACTAGCCGTCCCTAATTTAGCAGTGTAAGACTAGAGGGAAGGCAGCTAGTCATCACCACCCACCGCCGACTCTTAAGCTACTCTTTTACCAACGAATAGTGGGATTGACCGTTACATTATAACGTCCCCACGGTTAAAAGGGCGAGCATGTTTGGCGCGACGGGTATGCGAACCCGCGACCCTCAGATTACAAGTAAATTTTAAATAGTTGTAATTTTATCGGCATATAGCTGGACTCTTACAATTAACTCCCAACAGTTGTACAACATTTACTGTCACTTAAAGTTTAATTTTTCACTTATTTAGTAAATGAATCTTGCTCAAAGTTATTAATTTTATTTCTAAATCATTTCAAAATAGTTTTTTCATAAAAACTCTCACAACATGCATATAAAAAATTAGTATTAACTTGCCATTTAATTATGTTGAAAACATTACCTAAAAATTAACAGGTTTAAAATACATTTGCACCATATAACACAAGCTATGTAAGAACCATGGATATATTTAAAAAATTTGTCTGATATACATATAATGTGAAATCAGTCTGTACATTTAAAGTCAGTCATTTAATAAAACGTCTGCAAATTCCAAGTTATTTTTCAAGATAACCTTTTTCACAGCATGCGTGTAAAACAGATATACCAGGTATTTAAAAAGTTCACCAGTAGTCAAATTATTCAGAAATAGACGGGTATATGAAAATAATTGTTAGTGATATGGTATAAGGTGTAGTTGGTCTATCCTGTGACCAGGGGTGAGAAAAGAAATTTGATGATACAAGGGGCCCAAAAAACAACCTTTTCCTTGGGGTTTATAAAATATCTCATCGAACTTATCTAAAAAAAACAACAACATATATTGGAATGTTAAATACTTATCACCAACAAGAAATTTATTAGACTGAGTAAGCGCTCCGCTGATACAGCGGTAAGTCTATGGATTTACAACGCCTAACGTCAGGCGTTCGATTCCCTTTAGTGGACACACCAAATAGCCCGATGTAACTTTGCTAAAGGAAAAAAAAAACACGCACTGAGTAAAGCGGCTGATGAGGAACAATCAATTATGAATTTGGGAGAGATTGATAATTGTACATTTCTCTTATGGAATTAACTATTAGAAATCGGTAATAACTTTTTGAAACATAAGGTATTAGGTCTTCATTTTAGCTGTATTAATTCACTTACACTAAACTAGTTCCTCAGTGGGTAAATGGTACGTTTCCGAACTTACAATGCAAAAATCCGCGGTTTGATTTCCAACCGTGTACAGAGTGCAAATAGCCCATTTGCAGCTTTGAGCCGAAATCCACCGTTAATATAACAGTTGATATTAATCGCAATATTTAATTGTGCTGCATGTACAAAGAAGCCAGTGCTGAAAAAAATACATGTTCAGAAAGAAGATTCGATCTAATAAAAGGCATATTTTGCTATCTAGTTGAATCTCAAGAGGTATTATTCAAGGTATGTTACTGAAGTTTAAACTTAGCACGGATAAAACTGTGTAATTGTAAATCTTTTTAACGAAAACATTTACCTGACATTTAACTTAATCTTACTACCAGTTTAATGTTCTCTAATCCTAGACGTTTGACATGAGAATAGACGATAACATCATCATTATTAAAGCGTCTTTGAATATTGAAGTCAAAGTTAGTGAACCTTTTCAGCAGTTCTGATAATTTTAAATTATGCGTACCATTGCCCCATAAAAGCATTTTGAACAATATTCCATAAAGGTTCAGGCAGTGATATTTTATAAATGCCAGCTGTGTCACAACTTCTGCTTCACTTGTCATTTGTAAGTGCAAAGTCTCAATAAACTTCCTTCTACAATGCAAAGATTCTTATTAGCAAACCTAGAGGACTCAACGAGGTTAGTAAAATTAATTATTGTTTACTCATTATTTAATTTTTATTGTGCATATCGGTGTATAAAAACATTTTAATACTAGAAATAAACGACCTTACTACACAAAATTGTTGTTTTCTTTAACTGGGCACTCAACATTTCACTGACTGTCAGTTACTGTTTGTGTTGTAGTGTAAAGTGTCCAATCATAAAAAAAAAACATTTTGGTGTTTTAGATCATATTTTATAATATTAAAATATTTCGAAGTTTGGCGCTTATACTGGGGGTGCATGTCATTCATTAACTCTATTCAGACCAATGAATTCCTTGGAAATCTAGGACAAATGGAAGCATTTTTAGTGTTTTTTTGTTTCTCATAAAAATGTCTCAAAATAATTGATTTGACAACTTCATAACGTAAAACAATATAGAAATAATAAATTAAATCGTATGATTTTTAAAGCTTAAACTAGATACTATTAAATAAGCTTGTTGTAAGTTTCACGGTTTAGTTAAGTATTTTCATTATGTGAAGTAAAAAATTAAAACTGACAGATTTCCTGTTCGGAATATGTTAATTCCAGAAAATCAAAGAAAATATTGGAGTTGAGGCCAGAACTTCTACAATCAAATAGGAGCTACACAATCAAAGTCCTTATGGAAAAGATCCTGCTCACAAGCCATGGATAACAAGCTTAAATGTAAAATGTTAACTAAAATGGTCATTGTAACATTAAGATTGCTCTATTAAACACTGTAAGTTTATCATGTAGGAGAATGACTAGTGATAAACGTTTTTTGCATACGATGGACAAGTCTGGGTTTGGCATTGTCCATCTGAATTCTACGTATATGACTTTGTTGTGTCTATGATGAGAAGTGGTCAAGAAGGCCAGTTTTCATGCATTGTATTAAGTTCTTTGATTATAGTGAATGGAAAAATTGTGGAAAGCATTAGTTCTGTGCTGACAGCTTTGATGCATTGCTATGATAAATGGAAGCCCTCATGTATACTAGCGTGATAATATTGACATTTTTGTTAGGAATTGGTTCGAGGACAACAACAATGAAAATTTATAGCAGTCAACTCAGAGCCCTAACTTAAACCCAATGAAATTACCCTGGGATGTCTTGTAATGCTGTCTGAGATCAAGAGTTCACAAACCACAATAGATTACTCATCTGGGACTGAGGAGAAGGAATAGTGCAATATTATATCTGATATTTACCGAAATTTGCTACATATTGTTAATAACATGATCTGAGATGTTCATTTTGCATAGACGGACCAACGCCGTATTATAAATGGAATAAATGGTTATGAATTAATAATCTGTGATATTTAGTTACTGTCCTGCTGTTGTTATTGTTTGTTGTTGAGCAAAAAGTTACACAATGAGTTATCTGTTCTCTGCTCACTGCGGGTATTGAAACTCAATTTCTAACGATAGATATTTCTAACAGTATAAGTTTGAGGACGTCCAGCTGTACTACTGGGGGGGGTCTGTTGTCGTGTGTCTGCTTTGAAAAAAAATGTTTAAAATTATATCTGGTTTAATTTTAACTTTCAATAACATGTTTACAATAATACTTCTTATGATTGTGCTTTCATGTGGGTAAACAATAGAACATTCATTTTGTTAGTTATAACAAATTATAGAATTATCTTGTTTGTTTGTTTATTTTAATTTTGCGCAAGATTACATGAGAGCCATCTGCGCTAGCCGTCCCTAATTTAGCAGGGGAAGGCAACTAGTCATCACCATTCACCTCTAACTCTAGGGTTACTCCTTTGCTAAAGAATAATGATATTCACCATCACATTATAGGGCCCCCACGGCTGAAATAGGGAGTACGTTTGGTGAAACGGGGATTCGAACTCGCGACCCTCAGATTATGAGTCAAGTGCTCTAAAAATCTGCCATGCCAGGCCTAGTTATCTTGTTGTAAGACAATAGTATTAACTATTAACTTTTTAACTATTAACTATTTTTAACTAATTATTATTAACTATTTTTAACTAATTATTATTAACTATTTTTAACTATTATTAAAATATTATTAACATTATTATTATTATTTAATATTATTAAAATATTAATATTAATTATAAATATTAAAATATTAATATTAATTATTAAATATTAAAATATTAAATTATTAACTATTTTTAACTATTAACTATTAACTTTTAACTATTTAAACACCACATGCATTTTCTAGCCCTTCAGTGATTTTCAAGACATAGAATAATGGTACTTTAACTGTACTACATTTCTTATATTCAAATCATGATTATATTTATTACATTTAGATATAATATACTTTATTAATTGTTTAGTGAGTTATATGATATTGTTATTTGAGATTTGTATGTCACACGGTTAAGTATCTGCAATTATTGTAATATCATTAAATACGGTAGTAGACAAATGTGTACAGGAGATGACTACTTAATAAATGAGGTGAGGAGACCAGTTAAAGAGGAAAGAGTTGTTTAAAGCCAATACTAGGTAATGATCTTTTTTAAAAAATAAATTTCTTATCACCTTATACAAAACATACCCTGCTTTATCACCTCATACAAAATGTACCCTGCCTTGTTGAGATTAATAAGTGGATAAATTGATTGGTTAAGTCTTTGCGTTTTTAGATTCGTAAGCCACAAGTATAAAAAAAGTAATTTTTTTTTCTGTTTGTGGGTGGTTTTCTCTTCCTTTTAAGGCGAAAATCTATAAAGAAATAAGCTGATTTACATCGTCGAGCAATTTACAATTATCATACAAATAAGATTATATTATTAGAGCCAGCTACATGCGGGTGTTGGCACACACATGTAGACACAGTATGATGGATCATCTATATAGTAAGATGTTCATAAAGTAATATATATATATAGTTACAATATAGAGTACATTATAGATAAGTGACAACGATCATGAGTTAGAGTCACTTAAGTATCACTTTCACGTGCTCTGAGTTTATTGTGAGTCAGTTATATTTGCTCTAAATCACGTGGAAGTCGCTCAAGTATGTGCTTTATGAAGATAATCTGAAAAGATTAATATTCTATCTTCAGTTTAGATGTGAGAAAATTCACAAATGCATCATAACAACCAATCAAACAAAACTAATGGATGAAGATGGAGAATAGATCATCATACAAGTTGTTGTGATGAAAATGAAATATCTATCAAAGCAACTAACTGACCAAAAATTAAATAGAGACAAAATGGTCGCATGTGTGTGCGTATCTCTGGATATTCCTTAGGCCCGAATCCCCAAAAGTGATGAAATAAGCCAAAAGCTGTGTTCAGCTTGTTTTCCTTAGTGCTTTGACAATTATTATCTACTCAGTGTGTTTTTCTTTTTGAGCTAATATGAAAAAAGAAAAGATGCATGACCATATATAATTAGAATGACTTGATGTATTGGTATTCTTTTAAATCGAAATCATCTGACTGATATAGGGATCTTCTCTAACTTGTATTCACAATGAATGAGTTGGGGGTATCCCATTATGAACAATACTACCAGAGGACTCATCTAAGATATCATACCCGTAACAATGTGCCCTCCTGTTCAATATGGCTGCACTATCTCCCTAGAACGAATCCAAGATGACCACACCGATAAGAATTATATATTTTAATATCAAATGAGAGTAGAATCATGATTAGACAGAGTGTCATCATTGGAGAAAAGGCCTGATCATTGGAGGATTCCATCTTGAGATCAGTTGTAAGTAGTGTCATAGCTCTCTGACATTTAGAAATTGTCAAATCAATGAAGATCGTCACGTTCATTTGCTATTGTTAGCTTATAATCAACATTAAAAAACATGTTGCTTTTTTATTAAAGCAAAAGTCATTACCTTTTTATTATGCATCGTCACGGGGTCAATGCATGATGCATTGTTTAATATTTACGCCTGAGGCGTCATGGAATCAAGGTCATATAAGGTTAAATGGCAATGGTCTCACACGTTTTGGTTCTTGCAATATTATCTAACGCTTTCAGAGTAAAATAGCGTAATAATTTATTATCATCTTACTATGCAGATGATTTTTCGGTGTGTGTGAGTTATCATTCATGATCAAGAGTTGGCTGGCTCAATTGATGTAATATTTCTGTATGATAACTGGAAACTGTCCGAAAATGACGTACATGGCATATTTTATTTTAGGATTTTTACCCGAGAAAAGATATAATATGTTTTTAAATACAGCATATATCTCTTTTGTGTGTGTTTCTCGCTTTTAACTTAAAGTGATGAATACTTAAGCAATTAAATGAATTAATAATTACTTTACACGAATCAGGATATCAATTAGTGTCTAATGAGTCTGTTAGGATTTAAGAAGAAAAGAAATAACGACGGAGAACACTATCTAACATTGTCTTTTGTACAATGTTTGTTTATAATGGGTATTTTCAGGTAGTATAGTCCACCGATGGTACAGTGATAAGTCTACGGACTTGCACCGCTAAAATCTCTTTCTTATGTGTAAATTTACATTTACTAGTTCATATTCATTACGTCCAAGTCATCTATGTTCATCAGCAACTATAACATAGAAAAGTAGATGCAGGATTATCCAATCTCTTTTGATTTATTAACAATATTTACACGAGGTTCATTGATGTTCAGTGCAAGTTTGCATGATTGGGTCTCACTTAACTCATAGTTGAACATGCTGAGCCGTTAAGGAAAAGTATAGGGACCATTCAATTCAATGTTGAATAGTTGACTTTCTACTAACATGTACCAGAGCCAAATGCAGTCTCGACGCTGAACACACTTTCCTTTAGCATTCAGTCACATCATTTTCTTTAATAATTCTGTCTTTATTTCTGATAGGTTAATAACTTTCTCTTAACAACGTCTCCATTATTTTGCTAAATAAGTGTCAGATGGTCTAGGCAAACCATAAAAATGTGCACCAATGAGTCCTAATCATCAGTGGTAATATGTCATGTTTGTTCTGTTGAGGCATTTATCTAGTTTCAGAAATATATCGGTGAAATTCAACCCAAACCTTTGCGTCTTTTGTCTTCCATGGAAGTTACTTTTGTACCAGCAGTTTCAAATGCAATGGCGCTAGATGTTCATTATAAGATAAGGCATGAATAAAGAGCTGCTAGAAATTCAACTAAATTAATTATTTTTTCTTGTTCACTCTAAATCTATAATCAGTCCTTTTTATTATTTCATAGGCACAATAAGCACACATCATATTATTTATGGGAGAGAAAAATATATTTTTTCTTTTATATGTATATGTATATTTACTGTTCCCTCACTTTACCTTTGATCAGGCCTAAGTAAGTAGCAACTACTTTCATCTGTTGAGAAATGGTTCCAATTATAAGATAAGATGAAATTATCCATTCACCTCTTATCTCAATCCACTTTCCATTAGAGTGGCCTAAGTAGTGAAAATAAAACTTCCGGTGTTCTAAGTAGGCAGATCTGAAACCAGCATTCTGTTTCTTTTGTTCAGAGAGTTTTATGGCAATAATTTTAACTAAGTGAATGTAACAGGCTTCATAAAGCCCTGATGGACTATTAGTTTCTATGGCGCTATTTGTTGGCCTGTTTCTTACCTGGTGAAGTGAACTACTCATTGAGAATTGTTTTTTTATGGTTAAGCCACGTCATTAACTTCAATAACGTCTGATAACTTTTTAAACCCTTTCACCGTGTAAGAAGCTTCAGTTAGAGGTGTTATTTTCTTAGTGGCAACAGAAATGGAAGACAGGGGTTGGAAGTATAAGAAGCAAATCTGTATAATGAAATATGATACAGATTATCACATTGAATACATTTTGCTGTAAGCATAACACATTTTAAAAAGGGACTAATGTTTGGCACACTTCAAATGAATTCTCCTGGGAAGGGATGCATACTTCAGGTGAATAGAAGAATAGCTTCGTGTGTCACACGTGTGATTCTTTTCATCATTGTTATTTGTAATATTATCTTGTATTTTCCTTAACGATTGACAACTTTCCGCTTTTATTTTCATATTATAAAATGGTTACCAAATAAAAATTAAAAAACTCTGAACTGAAACATTCAGAAAGTTGAAGGTTGACATGGTTCAAGCTCTAATAGTCTTATTTTTCCAAATGATGGTTCTTCGTCATCACAACTATTAAAAAGTAATGACTTAGAATGTTTCGAAATATGTTGTGTTTTAGATAAAGCCAACTATCAGCCAACTGGCAAACAAGAAAGTAGAAAACTAAACACACTGACCATAAGAATGAAAACAGAACACTTAAAAAAGACAGCTTACTGTCTGGGTAAAACAAATGGGTAAAAGCAACATGAGAAACATGAGAAAAGGTCCTTTCAATGAAGCAAGACAAACTGCACAACAAAACACAAACCTTCTTCTACAGGGTGTTCGGAAAGTCACTGTGCAGTTATATATTTATTAACAGACATGTTTCAATATAGAATACAGGAGGTAAATATGAATAACAATTATAAACAATGTTGAAAGTGACCCCCGTTGGCATCAATACAGGTTTGGATCCTTTTTATTTTGTTTCTAAACACCGCTATCAGTTGCTGACTTGAAATAGACTGAATGAATGTTGTTAAAATACAATTACAAAAGTGCACAGTGACTTTCCGAACACTCTGTATGACTTAAATGAATGACCAGTTACAAAATGACTTGTTAAAAAATGAAAGGATGCTAATT
Organism: Tachypleus tridentatus; assembly: GCF_004210375.1. Taxonomy (NCBI): domain Eukaryota; kingdom Metazoa; phylum Arthropoda; class Merostomata; order Xiphosura; family Limulidae; genus Tachypleus; species Tachypleus tridentatus. Next base: position 56,951,191 of record NC_134825.1, read on the forward strand.
ACTCAGCATTTTTTCGATATTTCTTTTGTGACAATTGTGATAAATTCTTGAACATGAAGATCTTAAGGGCAACCTGCACCAGCTGTCGATCGTAAGACCTATAATCATAATTAAAGGGAAGAGCAAAGAGGAACAGTTGGCTTCCCTTTTTTTCTTTGAAATATAGTATACATATAACATTCACAATAATTCAGGCTTTTTTGTACTCCTCTTCCCTACATTGTGGTTTCAAATGTTGCTCAAGCTAAACCTAAAGACAAATCAGGTTTCGATGTACAACTTTTTCAGAGAGTAGCACTGAGTTTTATTCTGAGTATCATTAATTGACACATCACCACTGCTTCACTGTTTTATTTTTTCATACACCATAATTTTTTTCCGTACATTATCTTACACATAAATACTGTTTCTTCTCCGTCTTATTACCGTTCCCGGCATGGTCAAGCGTGTTAAGGCGTGTAACTCGTAATCTGAGGGTCGCGGGTTCGCATCCCCGTCGCGCCAAACATGCTCGCTCTTTCAGCTGTGGGGGCGTTATAATGTGACGGTCAATCCAACTATTCGTTGGTAAAAGAGTAGCCCAAGAGTTGACGGTGGATGGTGATGACTAGCTGCCTTCCCTCTAGTCTTACACTGCTAAATTAGGGTCGGCTAGCACAGATGGCCCTCGAGTAGCTTTGTGCGAAATTCAAAAACAAACAAACCGTCTTATTACCCAATAATTATTTCATATAGAAGTATATTTTTAATAAGTAGAAATATTTTATAGGTTTTGAGGCGTATGGTGAATAAATACGATTCATTTAAATTAAATTAAAACTTTTAGCGTTTGGTATCATATACATCTTACAATAAACGAAAACTTTATGACACCAATAACAACAAATATTTGAGAGATTTGATTCAACATATTAAGAAGTAAAATTGTCTTCTGATCATTTTATCAAACATAAATATACGTTGTGTTACGCTTTATTAAAATTAGAATTTTCAACTGGAGTTTTTATTAACAACCTATACTCGCTAATATCCTCAGGTCATTGTCACTTACTTGCGTAAACTGATGTATGGGAACTGATAGTTTATCAAAAGTATTTCATGTTTAGTTTAAATATGTAAGAATTTTCTCCGGCTGTGCTGGCAGTCAAGCGTAAATAAATGTGTTGTGATTTAGATTGAAGTTCATATTTAATATATCTTGGCGTATTATGTAGAATATCCAGTATTGCTTCTAAATTTAAAATACGAACTTGTTTTACTAACTGAATATTTTTATGTCTTCTAAGCTGTATAGATAGAAAAATTATTCCTAGAACAGGTTATATCACTCAGGTTATGTGATAATAATACTTAGATTCATAATTTGAAATCAAGTATTGAAAACAGGAAAATACGTTAGCGTAAAAAAAAAATAAGGAAAAAGTGATGAGGGGTTTACAAGTCACTATTTTCTTTCCAACTGTGTTTTCCTGCGCTTAGGAAATATTTGCATGCAACAGAACGTCAAATCGCTTTGTTAAACACTTCTTTATAGTTCATATCTACATGTTTATCCATTACCTTGGGTTTTAATTTAGCTTATTAATATATAGTTTTATTGTCTTTTGACGGTAATTTTTAACTGCGAACATTTAAACTGGTTGTTATCGTTTACATTGTTTCATATGAATAAAAAGTAAGTATCAGTTACGTTTTGAATGGTCGTATTAAATGAATTTCACATCTTTAGGGCTTAAACAAATGATTGTATGTCGATGGAACTGTCCAAAGTTCGAGGTGCAATGCCACGAGAGACAGGTTTTTGGTTGCATTATAAAATTGTTAACCGATCCCGGTTTTCAAATGAAGAAGTGAAACTCGAAGCAGTGGAAGTTGCTGGTGGGCTTCTCTTCTTATGCATTGTAGTCTAAGGAATGGTTATATCTGAATCATAGGGATCTCTGTCGTGGCTGCTAAGCCTATGTGCACAAAAAGTTGAAACGTTCAGGTTGAAAATCTTAATATTTTCCTTTGTAACAATGAGTAGACAATTCTAGAAATCTGTGTTCATAAAGTTATTTTTCTGCTACCTCATAGATTTTAAATTAGTTGAATATAATCGGTAATGTATGTACGATCACCAAGCTATTTGCTTTTGGATTCGAGTACCCTATTTACATGTTCGCTCTTTCATGACAATGGATGTTGTGCCTGCTTACACTGAATGCCAATAAAGTATTTTTTTAACTACACTACACGTTATTTTATGTTTTATCGAAAATAATAAACGTCAACGCTTAAAACGTTTGAGATTGCTTATTACAATACGATAATACGGACACTATTTTGTACATAAATTACAGTTTGGAAACAAGTTTGAGAAATGAAAGTGGGTGATAATGTACTTTTACTGATATGAAGGTTTAGTCTATTGAAAGTAATTATGGCTTTCAGCACTACTGATTTGATTTCAATTATATATTGTTAGGTTACCATATATTACAAACGCATAAAAAAAATATATATATTTATCAAACAGTATTTTCATAAGAAAATTTGAACTATTGATATTACATTACATTCTGATGTTAAAATAATGACAAGTAAAGAGTGAAGTTCCAACAGTTTTGTATTTATACTCTTCAAAAGAAGAAACGCAAAAGGGATATTTTTTTATTTTAAAGAGAAATATATGTAATAACGTTACAAGCTTAGAGTATGTGATGTTACACGTGTTAAGGCACTGATTGTCAGACCAAAATGACAATAAAAGTTGTGCACTTTGAAAACGGAGGAAAACATCGGATTTTTCGCCAAAACGCATGCGTGTCCAATAAATTTGTTTGAGAGATCTGCATGTTCTGCAAGTGCAACATGTGTAAAATCCCTATCAAAGTGACGGGTTCTCGGTTTCCATAGCTCAGTGTTAAGCCACCGACACGCAATACAGTTACACCAAGACTGACTGAAGCACAACGCAACAACGCCATTGGTCGATTGGAAGCAGGCGAATCTCGATCAGATGTTGCCAGAGCTGTGAATGTCCACCCAAGCACCATCACAAGGCTATGGAATCGTCACCAACAACATGGATCAACTCGTGACCGTCCACGATCTGGCAGACCTCATGTGACCACGCACGCAAAAGATCGTTACATCCGGCTACGTCACCTTCGGGATAGGACCACCACTGCGACGTCTACTGCCTCAAACATACCAGGGCTGCGTAGGATTTCCGATCAGACCGTACGCAACCGTCTACGAGATGCAGGAATCCGACCTCGACGTCCAGTCAGAGGCGTCATTCTCACCCAGCAACATCGTCAAGCACGGCTGCAGTGGACTCGGACACATCGGGTATGGCCTCATCAAAGATGGAGGCATGTTTGGTTCAGCGATGAATCACGTTTTATGCTTCGTAGGCAGGATGGAAGGATCCGTGTTTACCATCACCGAGGTGAACGTTTTGCAGCAAACTGTGTGCAGGATGTTGACAGATTTGGTGATGGCAGCGTCATGATGTGGGCTGCCATTGCCTACAATGCCAGAATATACCTTTTGCACATTCGAGGGAATCTTACGGCTCAACTATACGTTGACGAGATTCTTAGGCCCCATGTGCAACCCATCATGGTGAACGTCAACGACGTTTTTCAACATGACAACGCCCGTCCTCACACAGCCCGACTCACTACTGTCTTCTTGAGACACCACAACATCAACGTTCTTCCCTGGCCCTCCAGATCACCAGATTTAAACCCCATCGAACATCTTTGGGACGAGTTGGACCGACGTCTGCGACGGCGACAACCTCAACCGCAGACTCTACCTCAGCTTGCAGCAGCTTTGCAGGCTAAGTGGACAGCCATTCCACAGGACGTGATTCGTCATCTCATCGCTTCCATGCCAAGCAGTTATCAATGCTCACGGGGGGCATACTCGTTATTGACGTTGAGTGACGTTAAACTTCACCTAGTGAGCGCGGACAACGCCTTTGCAGACTTTGGATGTTCAGCAGTGAATGTGCAAAGTTTCACACATGTCATACAGAACTACCCGGAATAAACGTGTTAACAATTTGTCTCACATTTTGCCTTTTGCGTTTCTTTTTTTGAAGAGTATATTTTATTTGTAGTGGATATATATACTGAATCAAGACACAGCTTTGTCTTGTTTCAAAACTTAAAATTAATGATAACCAGGAATTATAATTCCTGCTGATTATTATCTTGAATGTGTTTAATTAAGGCTTAAGTATTGTATACATATTATACAACGTGACGAAAATAAACTGCGAAACTAAGACATTTCTTCACGTTTGAAGCCATCCAACCAAATAATTAATATAAAGTTGTTGTTATAAATAAATTAAAGTACTCTAATGTTTCTTTTGTCACGGTAACTAAAATGTTGATTACAGTTTAATTTACAGCTAAATTTACGGTTAATTTGTAATATTTTTAAATGAATTGTTAATGGTAAAATGTCATTGTTAATACAGACCCGTTTTAAATAACGTTATAGCCGTATTTAAGAAAAAATTGAAATAATGAAACAATGTATCACAATTAGAGTACGATTTTACTTTAGAATATACATGAAAAGAAGCAATTAACTGCACTTTTAAAAGACATTAAATGTATGCATTAACTATCAACTGGTCTCTGACGTATGTTCGTAGTCATACTATTCCGACTAATTTTTAAAATACTCTTGTCAGGATCCAATTTTAATACATACAACGTTTAAGCCTTTTCTTAGTTCTTACATTCTAATGAATATATTTTGCACATCATAAAACTAAACTAAAATAAATTTAAAGACCTATTAATATAAAATTCATTAAAATTCTTTGGTTTTTAATTGCCAGATTCCTCGTTTCACCAAACATGATTGCTCTTTCAGTTGTGGGAGCGTTATATAGTGACGGTCAATCCCACTATTCGTTGTTAAAAGAGTAGTCCAAGAGTTGGCAGTGGGTGGTAATAACTAGCTGTCTTCCCTCTAGTCTTACACTGCTAAATTAGGGACGGCTAGCGCAGATAGCCCTTGTGTAGCTTTGCGCGAAATTCAAAAAACAAACAAACAATAAAAAATAATATTAATTTTTTCTATCACGTAAGGATTTTTTTTTACAAATCTGGAAGTAAAAAAACACTTAAATTACTTAAATTAAATTATCATTGCGTTTACTACAATTAACATTCTTCATTATTGTGTTTAGATTCTAGAACGATCGATAAAGCTCTCACGTTGTGATTGGCCTAGAGGAACCTATAACTAGTGGTTGTCAACATTTTCAGCAAAACAAAATGTGACCCAATTTCAATAAAACTTATTCACTTATGTGTAAATACATATGACGTTTTGTGAAAAATCTGTACGTGATGAAAAAAATGGATCTCATTTTCGGATTTAGCGTAGAATAATGAATGTGAAACGTGTAAACATTTCAGGCAATAAAACAATCGCAGGTCTGTGTATATTAATTGGCTATTCATATCTTATTGTTTTTGTAAAATATAAGTAAAATCTCACGATGGGGTTATGCGCCTTTTTTTTTTTTGCGAACGTGGGGTTTAAAAATATAATTCTGCGCATGTGCTAAAATAATGTCTGAGCGGTGCCAGCATACTGGTGAGAGCAGAATCAGTCGAAACAAGAAGTATTTTGTATGTTGGACAAGAAGACTTATCTCTCTGAATATCCATGTCTCGTCGTAAGCAGGCTCATCCGAAACATCTGAAGCGTAAGTCGACTATTTTTGATAGATATAGAAGCGTAAGAAAGAGCTTCTATAATTACTTTTCGGTATAAAGTGTGTCGTTATAACAAACAGTTTTAAGTATTTTAAGTTCATTAAATAGACGTAACATATCGTAGTCTCTTTTGACTAATACGAAAGGAAGCTTCTGGTGAAATATTTGCATATCACTGGTACAACTTGTATGACTGGATAATACAAATAAATAAAATATACCTTCAAAGCACAATAGTTACCTAACAACTGATCTTTATTGCTTTTATAGTATTAATCAACGATTTGTGTTAGATATTTATCTGAAATGATATGCTGCTTTTACAAAATGATACTAGAGATTTTTATTCATAAGCGATTAAGCAAAAAATCAAATAATTACGTATTATGTAAAGGTGTATTTTAAGACGTATTGTGCAGGTATCACGTGCAATACCAGTTTGATATTTTTATATTACGTGCTAGTAGTTTCAAAATTACTCTATTTTTTTACTTAAACCTAACGTGAACGTTCCTTATTACTTCTAAATGTGAGGAAAAAAATTAAATTGACGAAGAACTATGAAAAGTACTTGAGATTTTTACAAGTTATGTCTTGATGAAGCTGCTTGTTTTCAGTATGTTTGTGCACAGTAATATTTTGACCAAAGGTAAAACAACGTTGTTATATCATAGTTTAATCCAGTAATGAAGTCGAAAATCTTGTTGAATGGCAAAGTTTTGGTTCATCTTGTTAAGTTATGATAAACATTTACCTTGTTGTTGAATCTAGTAATATTAAGCAACTTAGGTTTAGAATAAATTATATGTGTATGTCTAAGTGATATTAAATGCTTTTTTGAATGACATAATTATTTAGTTTGAGCTAATATTATGTATGTTGAGCATGCCAAGGCTGTAGTTTCAAAACTCAGCCTCGTTTCTATAAAAGAAATTAGTAGTTTACCCAACTCAGAATGAGCAAGAAATGATTCTACGATTTGAAAACAAATGTGATAAACAGAGGCGAATAATATACGCAATTATTTAAGAAACATTGTTTCGTCAGATAATTACATTAAATATTATGATTTTAAATATATTATTTTTACTTAGATGACGATAGAACGAAATACCGTGGTCTTTATGGTGGTATATATACCGTTTGGCAGACTGAGATAAACTGACTGGTAAATTGACTTTGACTTGAGTATGAAAAATATTGTTGGAGCCTTGTAATATAGCAAACAATAATAACTGCGGCATGTTATTTAAGAGTTAACTTTCTGAAACGTCCAATACTATACAACAGCAGGATTCTGATAAAAAGTGCATTTTCCTTTAGGTGAAATGGCCTAGCGCGTTAAGGCGTGCTCTTCGTAATCTGAGGGTCGCGGGTTCGCGCCCGAATCGCGCCAAAACATGCTCGCCCTCCCAGCCGTGGGGGCGTTATAATGTGACGGTCAATCCCACTTTTCGTTGGTAAAAGAGTAGCCCAAGAGTTGGCGGTGGGTGGTGATGACTAGCTGCCTTCCCTCTAGTCTTACACTGCTAAATTAGGGACGGCTAGTACAGATAGCCCTCGAGTAGCTTTGTGCGAAATTTCAAAACAAACAAACAAACCTTTAGGTGAAATCTGTTGTTACTTTGTTATTAGTAGAAGATTTATAATATGTTACAGAAACTTTGCTTCTGAGCTCTTGCAGCCCACAGCTGCATTAAAACCCTATATTTAAGAGATAAAACAGAATCATCATGTGCTTTTTTTTTTCTTTTCATGTGGGTAAGATTTTGACATCTTAACTATACTTGAAATGCCCGATTTTCAGAGAGAAATGTTGATATTAGTGGTAAATTGTCTTTTGTAAATTACATGTTTTACCAAATAAGGCGGCATGTCATTTCTAAAACTGGCAAATGGTAGGGACGTTTGTCGACTGGATCATTCCAACCATCAATTACACCATACATGTTTATACTTTCCTAACATTTTAGAACAGTTATCAACGTAATTTCGAAACTTCTGACAGCTGATGTCTTTTCACGGTACCTCTCTATTATTAAACCTATTTAGCGAATGCATAGCATTTTCAATAAGGGGTCAAAGCTCTATTTTAATACCACTCTCATGAACCTGAAATATCTTGATTATTTGAGCAAATACTAAAAAAGAACATCCATTATAATACAAAGTCAGATGCTTAAAGATGATTAAATTATTATACGCTTATTATTTCAATGGGTACAATTAAAGCTCTTTGTTGTGTTATTTGTATCTGGTACAAGCTGTATGCCTGGAAATAACTCACTGAATATCTTAAACACCTATCCGTACATGTTGCATATTATTTTATGGTCACAAAGAAAGAAACGGCATTGATCCGTTTATTATTGCTAGTAATCTTAGATAATTAAAAGTGATCGAAATTTTGATCTTTTAAACTTTCTTCTCAGTCTTCCCATAATATAAGGAAAGATAAAGTATTTTATCAACTTTATCAAGGCAGTTCAACAACTCTTATAAAGTGATGTTTTCTGTTAGTAAACATGGCTTTGTTATATGAAATCCTCCAATAAAATATAAGGAATATACTTAGTGGTGTCGATTTCAGACTAGAAGTTGCTATTCTGTTTATTTGATAGATGATTTTCCTTCAAAACACACACGTAATTGCACTTGTACGTGTATATTTTGTAGTGGTGATATTATCTAACCAATATTTTTAAATTGCCGTGACATTGCTAAATTTATATTTCCACCCAAGGTCATTGTATTAACCCTAGAGTAAAATTATTTTGTGCAAAGAATTTGCTTTGTTTTGACTTGCGTATAAGTGTCGTTGAACTCATGTATTAATCTAAAACCTTTAACGAAACACACACACACACATATATATATGTTTATTCATTTAGCTTCGTTTGGATGTAATTATTTGATTTCACTGTATATATATATATATATAAATATATTTAATTTTGAATTTCTACACGCTTCATTTCTTAATATAAATGTCCCAAACGATTTTTGCCACAGTATCTACTCATCGCTACTCGTCAAAGTGCTTGGTTTGGTTTGTTTGGAACTAAGCACAAAGATACACAATAGGCTATCTGTGCTCTGCCTACCACTTGTATCGAAACCCGGTTTCTAGTGGTTTGATTTTGCAGACATAACGCTCTGTCATTGAAGGGCTCAAATATTTTGTAAGCAATGATATAATGACTTCATTAATGTTATTACTTATAGTATTTAAGATTATTGAATTGACTGTTTGTTAAGTATAAAGCTGTACAGTAGCCTATTTGTGCTCTGCCCATCAGGGATATCGAAACTCGAGTTTTTGTGTAAATCTGTTGAATTATTGTTGAGCCACTGAGGACTTTATATTTTTGAAGGTCATTTTGAATTTTTAACTTACTATAACTTACTATATCTGAAACTACCTTATACTTCTTAATTTGACGAATCTTATACCATAAATATCATTAATATTTAAGGCACTCAAATGATGATTCAGTACATTATATTCGATATGGGCTTGTGGCTTCTTCTCTATTAAGTCATGAGGTTAATTCAGTTTGTTGTTGACTTAAATACCTTATTTGTTAATTTCTGTTCTGTACAGTTAACTTACCTTTGATGAGAAGGTCTCAAAGTTGTAAACAGTAAATAATATCGTTTTGATAAAGGATCGAAACACCAGGCTGTATTAGTAAGTTTAGATCCGAAATCGTAGTTCGTGTACATCAAGAAGTGTGATATGTCTTTGGAAATCCCCTTTTAATAGTTTCTGACAGTACACTATACCGATATGGATAGAACCAGTAATGTTTATTTGATAAAAGTTAGTAATATGTTAGCTATGTATGAAATTACTTTAGGTATGGTAGGAGTGACCTCGGAAACAACATTATAATCCATATCGGAGAAACACCTTATCTGCAAAGATAGAGATGTGATTACAAAAGAGAAGTCTTTAACCAGAGATTTTGAAATGATACTGGAAATGCCTTCTAGTACAATTAACGAGATAACAAACGAAGACCTAAAAATGAACGAAGGCTTACAAGCCAAAGTTCACAGACTTCCATATTAATGTCATAAACAAGGACTGTTGTTATAAGAAAAACTACCGTCGAAACTGGGATCAAAGCAGTCCAGTTTGACCATATATTTATCAAATTATCGATTCAAATCAATGAACGTTTTGACACCTCCTGGCTTGCTGGAACATGAAATTAGAAGCCAACGTTTATGTATAGTGTGAGGAATGTGGAGAGAAACATTGAATTTAATTACCACAGAGTTTATGATTTGCGAATCTTTGTTTTTAAGATAGCCGAATATAACTAATCATAGTACCGAAAAGTATAGCTGGTTGTATTTAATTTACAAACAGCCAGCTGGTAGGTCGTTCAACTCTGGCCAGAAGGAATTAGATCTGAAAACCCAAAAGACACAACCTACTTTCTGACAGGATATAATCAATATGATTTACCTGATATCCTTTCATGGTAGTAGTTACATTTCAGAGAAAAAGAAAATCTGAAACTTGAGGACCTTAGTCAAGTCCCCACATCTATGTCGTTTAAGTTTTATTGACTGATTCTTTTTTTTTTGTCTTACGTGTAATGAATGACACTCGCATAACTAACATTTTGTTTTTGGAAGAAAACAATAACGTATAAGCGAACGTACTGTAGATTTGGCAATAAGTCGAGAGCGTCATACATTCAAGATCCTCTAATGGGGGTTCCGCTTGGTTCGACTCGTAATGTGTGGGTCGCGAGTTCGAATCCCCGTCACACTAAACCTTTCAGCCGTGGGGGTGATATAATGTGGCAGTCAATCCCACTATTTATTGGTAAAAGATTAGTCCAAGGGTTGGAAGTGTGTGGTGATGACTAACTACCTTCCCTCTAGTCTTACACTGTTGAATTACGGACGGCTGGCGCAGATAGCTCTTGTGTAGCTTTGCGTGAAATTCCAAAGAAACCAAAATGTTAGATTTCTCCATGTTAAGTCTTTTTATGACGGTCAGAGCCCACAAAAACCCAAAACACCTATACATTTGGAGTTTTAAGTTAATTACTCGACCATGTTTTAACCAGTTTATACGAAATTTTGTACAAAGATACTTTTCTATAAGTCCCACCATATGAAAATGATGTAGGTCCTAAACAGAGATATAAACAATTTTGGGATTGTTGTTTGTCACTCAACTTTTCAGCTAAGTGATTGTTTGGAATTAAGCACACGCTACATAATGGGCTATCTGTTCTTTGCCCACCACGGGTATCGAAACCCAGTTTCTACCTGTGAATCCGCAAATATACCGCTGTGTCACTGTAGTGCTTTCAGCAAAGAAATGAACTATTCATGTGTATGTCAACATATTTTCACAAAGTACAATGACACTTTTTTGCACGTACAGTACATTGATATAGACAGTATTTGATTTTTATGTATTTTCACCAGTTTTTACTTTTTTATTGTGTCAAAATGAGCCACTTTGGAATTGCGTGGCGGAAATATTGGATTTCCTGGGGATGTTTTTCTTTTTTATATAATCACAATTATTGCTTAAAGCACACAAGATTGATAATAAAGTCCGCCTAAAATATTTATGCTGATTTATAGAAAAAACTGCATGAAGTTTGTTCAACAAAATTGAATAGGATAACATTTTAAAATTGTCGCATTACAGATATCTGATTTAACAGAGTTTGACTACTTTAGAACACATGCCAATAAACAGGGATATTTCTTACCTATTATACAAATTTTGATCCATGGTGGTTTAATGATAAGTCTGACAGCCTATAACTCTAAAAGTGGGTATTTAATATTTACGGTTGGCAGATCTCAGATAGATGTCCCCCGCTGAGACAGCAGTAAGTCTACGGATTTACAACTTTAAACTCACGGGTTAAATTCTCCTTGGTGGACACAGCAGCTAGCCTGATGTGGCTTTGCTGAAAGAAAAACACAAACATTAACACAAATACAACATATCTAGCTTTGTGCTTATGTGACAACATATGTGAGTTTCGTGTCTGGGGTAGAACATTAACAAGTTTATGTCTAATTAATTTCTCTTAATATGTTACTATTATATACATTATTTAAAAAAATGGATAGTTAGATAATCTTTTCTCGCAAATGAAGCAACATTGTGTAGTTAAATTAACAGCGAAATTGAAAACAGAAAGATTTAACATTAGCCTCAATTAACAGCTTTTGAAATTAATAAAGCAATATTTTACATAAATTATACAGGCATCTCTTAATTTTTTGCCGCTGCATAGCGTATCTTAGGATGGCTAAGTGTTTTTTTCAACTACAAACTTTTAGTTCATAACTCCGTCATCTCTTGACTAATTTAAGATATAATTACAGTTTGGCCTGTATTTGACCACGCCCATGATCTTATGGATTGATTTACTCTTATCCTACCTAAAGGAATCTCAATTTGAGAAAGGGTAGAGATCCTAATAATTGTCTATTTGTTTCTTTGATTTCGCGCAAAGGCACATCAGGGCTATCTGCGCTAGCCGTCATTAATTTAGTAGTGTAAGACTGGAGAGAAGGCAGCTATTCATCACCACCATCACCAACTCTTGGGCTACTCTTTTATCAACGAATAGTGGGATTGTCAGTTACATTATGAAGCCCCCATGGCTGAAAGGGCGAGCATGTTTGGTGTAACAGGGATTCGAACCCGCGACCCTCAGATTACGAGTCGAGCGCCTTAGCCACCTGCCCATGCTGGGCTAGATTCTGCTAACTATTTCTTTGTAATTAAGCACAAAGCTCCACTATGGGCTGTCTACGGTCTGCCCACCATGGATATCGAACCCAGATTCAAGTACTGTAAGTCCGCTACATAGTTCTTCCTCTGTTTCTGTAAAAAATATGCAAAGAATATTCAAAAACACATTTGTAAAGTAGTTAATGAATACTTTATCTTGTGTAATCGTAACCATGACAATGATTTTAAGGTTCATCTATTTTATTACAATAATGCAATTAGTCTAAATCTAAAAGGTAGAGAGTCTTCTTTGAAGCACGTGAAGTTGAAAAGTAGAATAATGTGAATCATACACTTTTATAACTTTACCGGTCTCTCCCACTCGACGGCTGAGCAGCAAGTCTGGTGGTTTATAATACAAAATTAGGTTACTATACCAACAGAGAGCAGAGAGCAAGTTGCCCATAGTGTAACTTTGCGTTTAACAACAAACACACAAACATAAGAGGCCTGGCATGTCTCGATGGTGAGGAAGCTCCCCCAATTTGCGGGTCGCGGGTTCGAATGGCATTCATCGAACATGCTTATCCTTTTAGCCGTTGGGACGTTATAATGCATCTGTAAATCCCAGTAATCTTTAGTACAAGAGCTGCCACAAAGTTTGCGGTGAGTGGTGTTGACTAGCTGTTTTTCGACTAGTTTATCATGCTAAATACGGAACGGTTAATGCAGATAGAACTCGAGTAAGTTCGCGCGAAATTCTAAACAAGCCATATGCATGATGTTTACTAAATTACTTGGATTGCCATGCCTCTCATCGATAACCATATATTTTACTCTTTTTGAAGTTTGGTAAAGGTATTTTCGGGTTAAATAGCCTTTATTCGAACCTCGCAGGATGTTAGTAATGTAAATGTTTTGTTTTTAATTCATGTCATGCTTATAACCATCTTTGAACTAACCTATTCTGTGCACGGCTCCTTTCTGTAGCCTAGCGAACCTACGAAATCGTAAAATAACAAAATTTAACGTTAAGAAGATGGGGAATTTTTTGTTTCTTATAAAAAAAAAACTAGTATAAATAATCGTATCATTAACATGACTACGCGGCCCACTGCCCCAATCTCAAACTATAAATTCTGAGGGTGGAGATTTTTATGTCTAATCTGGCAATTTTGTATTATCGCAGATGAGTAGCTTGTAAATGATCTAATTAACATACATACAGCTTTAATCACTACTATGTTTTCTGTGTCCCAGCTTGTCTGGTAACCAGCTGGTACAGCGGTAAGTCTACAGATTTACAATGCTAAAATCAAGGGTTCGATTCCCCTCGGCGAATTTGGTAGATAGTCAGATGTGGCTTTGCTATAAGAAAACACTCACACACACCAAGTTGGTCTGATGAACTCTGGGTTTGACAAAAGGATCTTGTTGACATTGAATGTAGTACAAACTAGTGTAGCTGAAATGTCATTCTTAGCTTATTGCACATTATTCTTTGTCTTCACTTGTAAGTTCATAAACGTGAACAGCAACAGTAAAGTGACAAGAATTTCAGCATGGGGTCCTTCAAGGTGAGACCTCAGGGGGATTACCGAGGGTGCTCAATAACTTTAGCTTCTCTTCACCCTTCTCTTGATGATGGTGGGGTTTAAGCTTGATAGATTTGAAGATACCTCAAGAGGAGTCCAGAGAGTCATGAATAAGGAAGATTCAGTTTCACAAACCAAACGGCCCCCGTGGGACAAAAGACCCTTCTGGGTGGTAGGGTTACATAGATCTATAGCCGGAGAGTTTTGTTGTAGGAAGAAACGGGAGTGCTCCGAAAACCCCCGCACTTTCACAGTTCAGGCACCTAAATATTTTTACTAAAGAAGTTTTCCCCTTTTATTTTTTACACTGTGGGTGCTTGGCCTGCTCTGGCCTGCTCCGGGAAAACTAACACAACTTTGCTTATTTGCCAGCATTCTGAGTAACACTACAGTTAACTCAAGAAAATAAAAAATATTGTTAAAATTAACATTTTGTAATTTAGTCCTTATCTTCCTCCTAATTTTAAATGACTTAAACGAAATTTAAAATAATTACAGTTCACTTACTGATAAATCCTGGTATCGACTGAATGGCGTCGTTGACACCGGGTATTGCAGATATAGTATGTATAACATAATTTTACATAACATTCTTTGCTTGCTCTTACAACTTGTTAGGATTTTTGCGTACTGAATTATTACACTGAATTATGTAGAATAGTCATAAATGACATTATTGTGTCTTCGTTTCTCTTCCAAATGAAAGTCACCCTGATTAGAATGATACATATATAAAGAGTTGAAGTTTTTCGGCAGCCAGATACTGATTTACAAAAAACGTAGACTTGAGAAATACAGTGTAAAGAATTATTTTGAACAGGGGCAGTAAAGTAAGGAATAAAAAAACACAAGCAAGAAAATAAGCAACGTATTTATACATAAACGTTCGGACAATTACTGACCTGCCTTCAGCTTTGTGGCAACTTTAATTGGTTGCTGCAGATGATAAATGCAGTTCTAAAACACATTCACAAAGGCAAAGATAATTCTGATGTATCGCGAAATTTTTTACAATGATTAAAGTACGAAAATCCATTAGAATGTAGTTCAAGATATTGTCGGTACACCAGTTTGTTTGTTTGTTGTGAATTTCGCACAAAGCTATTCAAGGGCTATCTGCGCTAGCCGTCCCTAGTTTAGCAGTGTAAGACTAGAGAGAAGGCAGCTAGTCATCACCACCCACCGCCAACTCTTGAGCTACTCTTTTACCAACGAACAGTGGGATTTACCGTCACATTATAACGCCCTCACGGCTGAAAGGGCGAGCATGTTTGATGCGACGAAGATTCGAACCCGGAACGTTTAGATTACTAGTCTAACGCCTTAATCCACCTGGCCATGCCGGGCCGCCGGTACACCAGAATATAACGTTACATCATCTGTTTTAAATACTACTTAAAAAAAAAGAAAACCTTACCAAGCAATATCGATTTATTATTCAACATAATAATATGGAGTTCTAACAGAGAGACCAGTCAGTGTGGTTGACATAAGAAAGCGAAATTTAAAAGAACAGTAGAATATAAAAACCGAACAGAAGCCTTTGATACAAGCAAGTTAATTTTCACATTAAATGTGTATTTCATTTTTAAATGTACTTTAGTATTTAGATTTACTATTTTATAATACACACAGTTCGCTCCATACAGAGATCAGATACAGAGACTAAATGATACGAGGTGTTAGCTTTGGCATATGTAAGCCTTATGTGAGTTATGGGATTAGAGATGTATTTACCACTCTTGATATTCGGTTAACTAGAATATCGGAACTATGTGAAGAAACCCTAAACGTAAATTCACATGAATATATTTAAAATTACTTATGGAATGGTAGATTTCATGAATATTTAAGTTACTACATCTGTACAAAATGTTAAACTTGCTGAAAGAAAGATGATCACATTAAATTGTCTGTGTAGTTGTGACGTTTTACATAAATGAATGAAAGGGAGTGAGTATTTAGCATTAAACACAAAGCTATGGGAGTGAGTATTTAGCTCACACAAAGCTATGGGAGTGAGCGTTTAGCATTAAACACAAAGCTATACAATAGGCTATCTACGTTCTGCATCTAACAGGTATCGAAACCCGGTTTCTAGTGGTGCGATCCCGCAGACATACCGCTGTGTCACTGGGGAATAAATGAATAAGTTTAGCTGCTATCATAGGTTTTAACACGAAAATAATATTGCCTTTCCTCAGGCCAACGTGAAACGGACCTCAAGGGGTTTAAAAAGAATTCATATTCAACTTACATGTCGGTGAAAGTTTCAACAGTCAAAGGAGAGAAAACTGTACAGAAGAGGTACACACACAGCAAACATTGGTAATACGAATTCATACTCAATTTAGGTAAAGGTGAGGTTTTTTAATATCAGGAGGGAACGAAATAGCTGTATAGAAGAACACACAGCAAACGTAAAAACTCGAATTGAGATATAATTTAGATAATTTTGATTGTTTTTCCTTTTAGTTGGTTGTTATGCTAAGAGTAATTAGTGTGTGTGTGAATTCTTCTTGTAACCGTAGGAGTAATTTTGAGGGGAACATTCCTATCTCTTAGTTCAACAAACATGATATATATTTTTCTTTATAATCTAAGCTGTTTGCCACTTATATTGCAGCCAAGCAGAAACTAAAGCTAGGGATATATATTTAAACCACAATCGTGCATTCGTCCTCCATTGCTACCTTCCTAAGTTGAAATTAAAGTTACGCCTTTGCTCGTAATATGCTATAGAATTATTGACTTGGGGGCATTTTTGCAAACCGTATACGGTTTTTCTATTTTTGACATACGACATGTCACTAATAGTAAAATCGTGTTTCAGTATATCAGTTAAGATAGCTTTTTCAATCATTATTTCTCTTCTTTTTGTCATTTTTTGAACATAAAGTCGCCAAAGTAATAAAATAAATCAAAAACAGGAAGCTTCACTGTTTCAAAAATTGAATTCCTTTAACGTGTATGTAACCGGTTTTTAGTAGATGAAGCCATTATTCCTTAAAGTGTAAGACAGAGTTACTTGAAAGGTAAAGAAAACAAATACGGGAAGAGATAAAAAAACAAAGTAGGGGTAGTTTGCAAACTGATAAAGTAGCTTTAAGTTAACGATTACCATTTCAGCTGAAGTTGATAAAAAAAAGTACAATCTTGTTGCAAGGTTACACGAGTTATTCGTTTTTAGAAAAAAAACATAAAATCAGCTTTAATGTTTATTGAGAAAACTCTAAACATTATAGTATTCCCTAGCATACACGTATTTATAGTTTTCAGTAATAAATAAATTTTATTTGTTTATGGAGCAAAGTGATTCCTTGCAAGCATATAATCTACAAAACTCTAAACCGTTTTTAATAGTCGCATGTGTTACAGTAGCTGCAGTGATGGTTTATACACAATATGTGTAACTGACATGGCTTAGAGGTTAGAACACTACTCACAATTAGGATCGAACCCAGTTACTGAAGATGCATACTCTTCCTGCTGTGAGGGTGTTATAATGTAATAGTCAATTCCATTATTCGTTAGTGCAGTGTAGCTAAAGAGTTGGAGGTGGGTGGTTTTGACCTGCTACTTTGTGTATAATCTAGACTTTAAACTTGAAAACGGCTAGAACAGATAGTCCTCGAGTAGCTTTACGCGAATTTCAAATCAAATAAACAAAACGTAACTAGTATAAACCCCTATGCTCTGCTACGGGATTTAAAGCCCCTCCTCTCATGATTCATAGAAGTTCAACTGTGTCGATCAAGCTTCTCAATTACTTCTATAGCTACCATAAGTGGTATTCTTACCCCTAAACAAACAGTCCGGCGTACCTGAGCACGTTTGGCCTGTGGGGGTATTAACATAGTTTCAAATGCTTCAGGATCCCGAAGAGGACTGGAAATAAAACTTGATGTCTGAATTAAGTTCGGTGACCATGAAAAACTACTCCTATACTTCGCTCATTCCATGTGCCATAGAAATAAAAATTATCCTAAAGCCACGCTCAGTTTTCTTACAACGTGTGATTGTCTTGCAAACTCCAGAACTTTGGTAGAAGAATGGGAATAAATAAAGTCGCACACATAAATTGTGAATGAATAAGTGGGTTTCATTGGTATATTTGAAATGATACTGTACGGTTTAGAACTCTATTTTTCAACAAATGAAAAATAAAATCTCCTCATCCATAGGAATGAGTGTCTATCATTTTGTCATGATGAAGCAGTATCTATTTTCTAGCTATGAAACGTGCAGTAGTTTCATTATTTTAAAACCCACAGTGTTTGTTTAATTCACATCTTTAGCACTACATCCTGTTGACAAGCGCTTATCCCATCCTTTTCTGCTAATAATTTATGTTAAGAAAATGATAAGATTTACTATGTCCAAAAATACAAAATAAACATAAGATTGGTTTATCTAAACTCATAAAAGTCACAAAATATTAATGTCTTTAGAACATCGTATTGATATATTTAGGGCAGTTTGTGCTCACAAAAAGTAATTTAAAAGAACTTTCAAAATAATTAAATTTAACCATTTTCTAAGAACGAAGTAATTTCAAAGCTGGATTTTGCACATTGTTTTGTTATCATAATACATATATATATATATATATATTAAATACACTAGTGTATTTTGCAGTAAACTGTCTTATGAATAATAATTCAGAGAAAAGGTTTATGGTGCAAAAGGCAAGTGGTATGCTAATCATCTTATCTAGAAAAAAGGTTGCCTCCAAATTATTATTATTTTAAACTGTCCATTCACAGTACATTATGAATTTCAAATGGACTATGAGTAAATGAAAAATTAGAAAAATCCGATAAGTTTTTAATTTTTTGGTGCTTTGTTTGTAAGGCGTTATAACCATCACAAACGTGCTTCACACAGTAAGAAGCGATTTCAGTACAGTAGTGCATTCTTGTAAAAATATAACAGTGTAGGTGAAACTTTAAAAATACATTTTATCTTGAGACAAGTCGTATGTTGTTCATATAATATTATACATAGATGTTGTGATGTTACAGTTTTCATGAATGGGAATAAGACACGGCTTTTAGACCAATTAAATATGTTCTAGCATTTTTATTACATTTCCCTCTTTTCTTTTATTGTTTGTGGATTTAGAACTGTTTTGGAGGAATCCTTGACAAAAATGAATAAATTTTGTTTTTTAGGCATCACTTAAAACATTGATCTATTTTAAAATAAAATATATCAAAAGATGTAAACATTTCTGATCTATTTGTTTCGATGATATCAGTTTTTTTCATGTTAAAAATGATACTATTTAAGGCTTGAGATCTCACGGGCTGTTTAACAAAATGAATCCTGAAGCAGACAAATGTTTCATTTAGAGAAAAAGTTGTTTATAGTAGAGTTATGTGTAAGCCTCACTTTAATAAATATCTAGAAACTGGTAAAAATGATGATAAAGAAATGATGTCAAAGCGTGTAATCTTTTATTTTCTGTAATTGGTAGTACTCGATTATTTTTAAACTCATAATTTTCAAAAGGAGTTTTCCGTTTGAAGACACGCTTGTGTCAGCTAAATGCAATTTAAGAATATATGTTAGGGGAGTTAACACAAAATCATCAACATAAACTGTAAGCTAGAATGACCTAAATTTACACATCATTTTACAACATAAGAACAAACTGATATTCCAATAATAGTGTTATAGCAAAAAACAAGCGTTATTGCTAAATACAAAAATAACGTATAATTAAGAAAAGCTTTAGTAAAATTTTTATTGTGAGCCATTAAAAACAAGTAACAATAAACCACATAACACAATAACTTGGGGATAACGGATATTCTACTTTTTTTATAAGATAAACAAAACTGGATGCGCTCTGTTCATTGTGTGGTATTAAACCCCGGATTGTAGTAGTGTAAGTCCGAAAAGTTACCACTAACTCATCGATGGCTGAACTGAACGTATAGTGATTAGCTCATTTGAGTTTTCGTTTTATTGCCAGAAAAACGCGATCAAAACTTAAAGCTGAAAGTATGCTATAAGAATGACTATCAAATCTCACTATTTGGTCAGAATAAGAGGTAGAGAGCTGATGGTTAGCTGCTTTCCCTTTAGTTTATCCTTTAATTAAAAGTTATGGAAGATAATGTACAGTTAGCGCTTTGTGTAACTTTGAGCTGAAAATATCAAAGATGAACAGCAAAATATAAAACGACAAGAAATAATCGAACAACAAACTCTGATAGAACGACATTTTATACTTTTGCTAAAATTATGTTAAAACAGTTGAAATGTTAGGTAAATAAGGTCAACGTTTGGATGTTCATGAGTCGTTATAAATATTTATTATATACTGCTAACACCTTCCCTGCCCACGCAGAAAACAAGAACCTTGATGTTTTTACAAAGAAACGTACGGAGATTACCTTCAAATGGAATTGACGGTTATTTCAAAACGTGCTTCAAATAATACAATACCATTCCCGGGGTGGTCGAAAGGATGTTTTAGGACCGGTTGATCTTGTTTTTGTTAATTAATGCTTCAGACTGGTTTAATAGTAGTTATTTTTAAATCAGTGAATTAAATACAATATCTATTTTATGAATCACGGTGAGATTTCGACAACAAAATCATTTCAACCAGTATCTTTCCTATCAACTGAATATAACGTGTTTTTCTTCGTTTTTATTTTCTCGTAAATCAATTTGTTTTGATTAATTTCGCGCAAAGCTACATAAGAGCTATCCGCTAGCTGTTCTTCATTCAGAAGTGATAGACTAGAGGGAAAGCAGCTATTCAACACAACCCGTCGAGAACTGCTCGGTTAATCTTTAACAACGACCTCTCGGTGTGGATTCCTGTACGTAGTGAAGGGACCTCCAAGGGAAGATTCTGTTCTTTCAGTTTACCTTCTCTGGGATCTAAACATCAATTCACGTGTTTGGCATGCGTGGTGATCCATGAAGGGGAGGAGAGGTTCCTCGTGGTTGAGGGGTCTAACCCTAACACACTACTTTGGTCTTCAATTCCTGTAGACGGCCGGCCTTGAGATGGCCTCCTAGGGTCAATCAGCTGGTATACTTGAACTAGGATCAACCAAGTACCAGTGTTGGATGTTCTCAGCAAGTGTTGTGGACATTGTATCTGATGCTGGTGTTTGGGTATAGTGCTCACGAAACCCTGGTATTGCTGCAGCGTCCTTGTTTGGCATTTTAGTGCATCTCCTTATAGGGCTCCATGGTGGGTGGAGTTAGTGGGCACCGAAAAATTATTTTTTATTATGGATTCTCCAAATAAAAACTTAAATAAAATAGTGTAAAAAACAGTCCATTGGTAAACTACTACGTCTTGAAGATTCTGAGCAGCAATCTTCAACATCTGTAACACTTGTACTTCATTTTCTTATATTACATTTTTTTAAGACAAACTTTTGAGGCAAATGTTTCGCTTTCTCATTCAGAAGAGACTAGAGGGACTTGCTGGCTCTCCAAAGTCAGTCAGAAAGCTTCGCTCTGGTGGCATATTGATGGAAACACCCACATCTCAAGACAGTGAACTCCTCTTTCGTTTAAAGTCCTCTTCCAACGACCAAGACCTGTCCAATCGGCCCAGGGCAGAATCCATGGAGCTTGACTGGCCTCCCACGAATAAAGACAATGAAGAAAAAAGGCGTGGTCGTAAACGGAAGGGCTCTCCATCCAATTCGCCAACACATGAATTAAAATGGCCAACTTGATTCAATTAAACTGTCGAGGTTTACGTTCTAATCTGAATGACATCGAAGCACTGACTGCTTCACACCATCCTGTATGTTTCTCCTTTCTGAAACATTTCTGAAACCTGCTGATACAGTCACCTTTCGACAGTTCTCTTTGTACAGAAATGACAGGCTGTGTGATGGACGAGTGCATGGAGGGGTGGCACTGTTTGGTTATCAGCATATCCCCACCCTGACCTTACCACTCGATAAACCCTTAGAGGCCGTAGCCATCCGTGTTTCTTAGGGTCGTGCCATCATTGTTTGTGTTTCTGTACCTGTCGCCTGGAGAGACGTATGATCAATGAGACCTTGATGCTCTCATTAAACAGTTGCCGTCTCCCTTTCTAATCCTGGGAAACTTTAATAGACATCATCCCTTCTGAAGAAGTGCTGATATTGGTGGGAGGGGTCACGACATAGAGCGTATGCTCTCTGATTACAACCTTTCTCTTTTCAATAGCGGTTCTTATACTTATTTTCATGTATCTAGTCAATCCTTTACTGCTATTGATCTCTCAATTTGCTCCCCTTCACAATTCTTCTACTTTTCGTGAAAGGTTGATAATAACCTACGACTTAGTGATCATTTTCCTATAATATTAAGACAGACAGTAAATGCCACACGACCCGCGTGCCCAGGTGGAAGTTGAATCGGGCAATCTGGCCCTTTTCTACTGCTCTCACAGAATTTGATCCTGCCATAGTCTGTAAGCCATCAATATACGACTGTGTGTCAGCAGTAACTGACTCTATTATACAAGCAGCTGCTCAATGTATTCCTAAAACCTCGGCACGTTTTCCACGATATCCTCGTCCGTGATGGAATCCTGCCTGCTACATGGCACGAAAGGCTCAAAAATGGGCCTGGGATACTTTCCTTAGGCATCCTACATTCTCCAACCGCATCGCTTTCCAACATGCCTGTGCACATGCTCGGCGGGTACGACAGAAAGAGTTTTGAATTATGTTCACAACCAGCATATCTTCTACCACTAATTATAAAGTCGTATTGGACAAGATTCGAAAGGTCAGAAGGCAATATAATTCTGTCCCTTCTCGATCTTGCTCTCTGATGGCCAGGAGGATGTAGCTGATACCCGGAGCATCGCCAATATTATAGGTGAAAGCTTTTTCCAGGTATCTAGCATTTCTGCTTCATCCTCCACCTTCTTAGCCATCAAGACTTGGGCAGAGCGATCATCTCTTTCCTTTCAAGCTGATTGTCTCTGTGACTACAATTGTCCCTTTACACTGGTGGAATTCAAACTGGCCCTTCATCGGTCTGACAATACACCATTCGAATCTGATGATGAACAATACAAAATGCTGCGCCATCTATCTCCTGCTTCTCTTGCTATTCTTGTGATTGTTTTTAACCGGATCTGGCAGGAGAATGTTTTTTCAGATGTCTGGCACTGGGCTATAGTCCAACCTTTCTCTAAGCCCAGGAAGCATCCCAGGATTCCTTTAAACTACCGTTCAGTTGCTTTGAACAGCTATTTCTGTAAGACCTTAGAGAGGATGGTTAATGCTCGTCTTGTCTGGTTCCTTGAATCAAAGATCCTCCTCTCGCCCACCCAGTGTGGGTTCTCACGACAGCGATCCATCATGGACCACCTGATTTGACTTGAAACGTCAATCAGAAAACTTTCTCAAATGACAACATCTTATATCAATATTCATTAACATTGAGAAGGCTTATGATACAACATGGAGGTATGGCATTTTGCGAGACCTCCATTTATATGAGTTATGTATCCATTTACCCATTTTAATTAAAATTTGTCAATGGACAAGCTATTCCAAGTTCGTGTTGGTTCAACACTTTCCGTTCTTTTCTACTGGAACTTGGAGTCCCTCAGGTCTGTGTTTTGAGTGTCACACTTCACTATAAAGATTAATGCCACCACTGAACAACTCCCTCTCACTGTTGCAAATGGGCTCTATGTCGACGATTTTCACATCTTATGTCAGTCGTTGAACATGAGGTATATTGGGCGGCAGATACAGATTGCCCTCAGTCGTTTACTGAAGTGAACCAGAGCAAACGGTTTTAACCTCTTTCTCTCTCTCTCTCTCTAAAAACCGTTTGCATGCACTTTTGCTATTAACGGGGTATTAACTCTGATCCTGAACTTCGTATCGGTGCAGCTGTGCCGCCTGTGGTCTCTGATACAAACTTCTTGGGGTTTATTTTTTACCATAAGCTGACCTTTATACCACACATCAAACAGCTACGAGTCAAATGTACAAGACCACTGAACATCCTCCATGTCCTCTCTTCCACCACTTGGAGAGCAGATCGATGTTCTATGCTAAGGGTATATCGTGCTCTTATTTGATCACAACTGGATTATGGATCATTGATCTACGGTTCTGTTAGGTCCTCGGCCTTGAAGATACTGGACCCCATTCATCATCAGGGACTTCAGTTCTGCACCGGGGCTTTCTGCACTTCCCCAGTTCAGAGCTTATACACAGAGTCTCAGGAACCTTCTCTACACCCCCACCGTTTGCAACTGTCTTTACTATATGCTTCGAAACTTCGTTCCTTACCAAACCATCCCATCTGGGGTTACGTTTTCCTTCCTCAGTAAGCCATGATTTTTGGAACAGACGATCTGCCATTGCACCTTTTAGCCTTTGTATGCAGGCACAGTTGGATGAATTGGGTCTGTTCTTGAATAACATTGTTGTATCTACTGGTCATGCATCCCATCATGGCTTTATACAGCCCACAAATGTGACCTTTCTTTAAGCCATTTGAGAAAAGCAGATACTTCCGATTAGAAGTGCCGTCTGTTATTTGTTGAGCATCTTTCGAACCATTCTTCCATTTCTATATATACGAATGGTTCAAAATCAGGTGACTCTGTGGGCTCTGCTATGGTTTGTTGTGATTAAGTGGTTGCTCACAGAATCCCCTCTACAGTTTTTGCATTCACTGCCGAATTATACGCCATTTCTCTTGCCCTGGATCACGTAGAAGCTAAGCAGTACTCAAATTGCACTATTTATATTGACTCACTTAGTTCTTTACTGGCCCTGGAATCACTTCATGTTAGTTTTCACCTTGTTCTCGCCGATATTCAAAACCGACTGACCCATTTCTCCTTAACATCTACTTCTGTCCAGTTTCTCTGGATACCAGGCCACATTGGTATTCGCGGGAACGAGCTCGCCGACACCGCAGCTAAATCTATCTGCTCTGGCACTATCACTGTGCTGTGCTTATTCCATACATGGACTATGGTCCTATACTCAAGGCCCGGCTCCGTGCAAGCTGGCAGTCGACTTGAAGTGAGCAACATGAAAACAAGCTTTTCCAAATAAAATCCTATATTGGACTTTGGCCGTCTTGCTTCCGTAAGGATCGGTAAAAGGAAGATTACGCATTTGTCACAATTTTTTAACTCGTAGTTTTCTTTTATCTGGGTCTGATGCACCGATGTGTTGTCTGTGTAACACTCAGGTCTTAATAAACCACATTTTACTGTCCTGATGTCGTTACGACTCTCAACGACGGCATCAATTTAAACATGTTTTGTTCCAAGGTTTATCCATAACGTTAGACAGTGTCATTGGCGATGGTGACGCTGTCCACCTTATAAATGTTTTTAGTTTTTAAAAGCCATTAATCTTTTTAATGCTGTTTAAGTTTTTACTTTACACATTAGACCTTCTTTTAATTTGAAGTTAGAAAATGACGGTAAGGTCAAATAACTCGAAACCAGGACTAACGCTGCTGTTTAAACTACTCGTTAGTCATCCTGGCGAGTTATAATAACTAAATTTTGTTACACGTCTTTTAAAGCTTTTATTACTTTACTATTTGAAAACGGCCATAACGTGAAATAACTCTAAATCAGTACGGGAAAAAAAGGCCAACTTCAGGTGACTAATGGTGATTTTTGAAATTACCTGTTAGTCATTCTTGCGAGTTATGATTATTACAGTTATGCTACAGAAAGTTTTTTAAACTTGTATTACTGTATTTTTTCTCTTACTGCTGTAGACTAGATGTAAAAATTGGATTTAGTGTTATTTATGTTTTTAATTCAAAATTTAAACTTTGTTTTACCTTAATTTCCTTTCATGAATTTTGATAATTTTACTTTGCTTTTAACTTTTTACTGGATGTTTGGCGCACATAGCCTAGTTGTTTTGCGCCATAAAACCAACCAATCAACTTTTAACAACGAATAGTGAGATTCACTGCATTATTGTAATTACCCTCGGCGTTCGAGGGTCGCGGGTTTGAAACCAGATCGCACCAAACATGCTCGCCCTTTCAGCCGTGGGGGCATTATAATGTGACGGTCAATCCCACTATTCGTTGGTAAGAGAGTAGCCCAAGAGTGGGCGGTGGGTGGTAATGTCTAGCTGCCTTCCCTCTACTTTTACACTGCTAAATTATGGACGGCTAGCGCAGATAGCCCCCGAGTAGCTTTGCGCGAAATTCAAAAGAAACAGAAACAGTTACCCTCGACTGAATTGGGGAGCATGATCGGTGAAAGGATTCGATACCACAACCTTTCTCTTGCAAGTTGAGCACTCCTGCCATCATCAGGCCACGCTAGACTTTATGTGGCTAACAAAATTATATTTGTCACTTTTAAAAATAATAAAGTGGATCGAAGATCTCATTTCAATTTTAGATGAAGTTATTGCTATTTGTGTTTGTAATTACTTTTTTGTTTTATTAAGAGTTTCAAGACTGTTATAAAGACCTGGTTTTGAATAAATAAATATATAAACATATATTATTGTTTCAGTATAACGTTTTCAACTATGAAACCAGCTAGTAAAATTAATAAATCGATGTATCTCATGATGACATATTTGAAGGAGGACAAATGGTCGTTGTTCTATTTTGATTCAGATCTTGGCACCTTTTATGATAATCTTTGAGAATGTTTTACACCGATATTTTTAATTCTTGTTAAATACGTGTTTCGCGTCTAAAATCTACATAGAAAAGTCTTAATAATGAAGATTTATAATATAACAAGGTCTGAGGTACTTTTATTATTGTTTTTTTGTAATTAAACACAAAGCTACACAATAGACTATGTGTGCTCTGCTCACCACGGGTATCGAAACTCGAATTTTAGCAAATGTATGTGTGTGTGTTTTATTATAGCAAAGCCACATCAGGCTATCTGCTGAGTCTACAGAGAAGAATCGAGCCCCTGATTTTAGCGATCTAAATCCGTAGATTCTACCGGTGTACCAACGGCGGACACTGATAGTGTAAGTCCGCAGACATACCGCTGTACTACTGGGGTGAGATGCTTTTATTATTTTGCGTCTCTTTTTTTGAGAGGCAATAGCATTTAAACATTAATTAAACACAAAGTTATTAAACAAATGTCAGACCTCTACGGTAAATTTGAAGGTTTATGATGCTAACAATCGAGTTTCGATACTTGTGGTGGGTAGAGCACAGACAACTCATTGTGTAGCTTTGTCCCCAACTACAAAAATGCCAACAAAAAAACTCAACACATTTCTATAGATGTTTGATGTTGAAATTGAAATAGATAATAAGTTTATGAGTGTTACTAATTACTAAACATACTAATCACGGTCTGCCCATCTCGGGTATCGAAATCTGAATTTTAGTGTTCTAAGTCCACAATGTATCATTGTGCTACTGGAGAGCATTATGCAGCAATAAAATGTGGAAAAAATAATTCTTTTAACATAATCATGTAATTTAACTTTCTTTTTTGGCAGCTTTAGTTATATTCTTCAATGCTGATACGAAAACGGTGGGTGTTTGAAAAACAACCCCAAAAATACTTTGCTTTTGAAGCATTTAAAGAAATAATGTGCTAATAATACAGGCTATGAAAATTTCATATTGCGGTTACATTTTTTATCTTTTTTTAATTCGTTATTCTTACTTAAATATGCTGCTTCAAGAATTAAAATTTTCTTTAATTCTTGAGGTTATATAAATGTACAGTTGCTTCTAAAAGTGACAAACTGAAACACTTGTCTTGTCTACAGAATCTGGAATGAAAGAAATCCTAAAGATCAGATTATGCTACAGCAAGATCTAAGGTAATATTATTATGTCATGCTACAGCAAGATCTGAGGTAATATTATTATGTCATGCTACAGCTAGATCTGAGGTAATATTATTATGTCATGCTACAGCTAGATCTGAGGTAATCTTATCCTTATTTTTAATTTACTTTAGAAACAATGATTTATAAGCCTTACCAGTAACATGAATTTATTGGCCTTTAAAGAAATGACAGCAAATTCTCCTTGCTGCTTGATATTTAACAATTTCAGTTAAAACATGTCAGAGCAGTCATATTTGTCTCTCAATTTTAAAGATCTAATTTTAAAATAAAATATCTAACAATCTAAGCAAAACAATTTTGAAGATACTTCAATGTCTTATCGTGCAAAAATACATCAGTTGTAATAGTTTTGAGATATTACAATATGAAATTAAGATAAGCTTCAGAATAAAAGGATTTAGTGAATTGTTTCCCCATCTTTAACAGTTTGACGGTTAACGAATTGAAAATCCATTTCCTTTATTATTTAAATGCAAGAAAACATTTCAAGACAACTTGAGGTATTTAAACCTGATTTCTCTAGGTGGTAACAGATTGGTAGAAATCAGTGATGTCGAGAAAACCCACTTGTAGGGAAAAATATTTGTAAAAACGGCTCGTTTGGGTTGATAATTTTTTTTTTTTTTTACGTAGAGGAGTGAACAACGTTTCGTCCTTGGCTTATTACCATTCCCAAATGTGATCTTTGAGTCATTTGAAGAATGCGGATACTCCCGATTGGAAGTAGTCTTCTATTTGCCGAACATATCTTGAACCATCTTTCCATTCTCATTTATACGAATGGTTCTGCCAAGGTTTGTTGTGGTTTGGTGGTTGCTCACAGGACGCCATCTAGAGTTTCTGTGTACACTGCCGAGTTGTACGCCATTTTTCTTGCCCTGGATTACATAGAAGCTATGCAGTACACGAACTGTACTATTTATACCGATTTGCTTAGCTCTCTACTGGCCTTGGAATTGCTTTACGTTAGTTTCACCCTGTTCTTGTTAATATTCAAAACCGACTACCTCGATTCTCTTTATCATCCATTTCTATCCAGTTCTTCTGGATATCAGGCCGAGTCGATATTCGCGAGAACGAGCTCGCTGACATCGGGGCTAACTAAGTCCGTCTGCTCTGGTGTTATGACTGCTGTGCCTGTTTCATACATGGACTGTAGCCTTGCATTCAAAGTTCGGCAGTTGACTTGAACTGATCAACGTGATAATAAGCTTTTCCAGGTAAAAACCTTCTGCTGGACTTTGGCTGTTTTGTTTCCGTAAGGATCGGAAGGAGTACGTTGTCCTAACTAAGCTACACACTGGTCACAGGTTTTCAACCCACCGTTTTCTTTTACCTGAGACTGATGCACCAATGTTTAGTCTGCGTGACACTCAAGTCACAATAGTCCACATTTTGCTTTCGGGCCATCGTTAAGAACGTAAGCGACGGCACTATTTTAGACACCTTGACGGTGGACAGTGTCATTGACGACGGTGTCAAATGTTTTTAGTTTTAAAAACCATTAACCTTTATAATTTCAGTTAAGTTCTTATCGAACGTTGGGCTACTGTTTTTGTCTTAACTTAATTTCCTTTTACTGTTATTTTACTTTTTACAGGTTGTTTCGCGCAGATAGCCTAGTTGCTTTGCACCATAAGACGCCAAACAACAATAAAGCGTTTTTTCATTCATATTTATGTCATAAAAACTAAAATTGGTTCGTCTCATAGCGATTGATTTTTAAAACAAATTTTGTTTATTCGAGTTTCTTATATTAACTATAATTTGTTCCCCAGTGGTTCAGAGGTAATATTACGTAGTACAACACTAAAATCCAAGATCTGGTACCCCATGATGGAGATCCAGAGCTTAGATAAATGACTGTGTGACATTAATGAAACGAAAAAGCCTAATTTATTTTAATACACTTTGCGCTGTTTATATCTTCAACCGCAACAAATAACCTTCATAAGCATAATGAAACATTTAATGAAAAAATATATGAACCAATTAATTCTTAGTGATGTTAACAGCAGTTGCCGAAACTAACAAAAACACTAAATTTACAGTTTAAAGAAATATTAAAGTTATGATTTACGGCATGCGGAGAGCAAAAAGTATTTTTACTTTACAATAGTTGTTAAAAAAATCTCAAAAAAGTTAATTTATATTCATCAACTTCTTTAGTAAATTTCAACTCCTTCATTGTTCTCAAAAATCCATTGTTCTTCAAATATCCATTGTACTTCAAAAATTCATTAACATATGTTTTCCTTGTCACCACAACATGTAAGTATCAATAGGAAACATTTTTAACCCAATGAGTTTTAAAATAGATTATTTAATTAAGTTGTTTTAACAACATCCATAAAGTTATCTCACTGCTGAACTATTAAATTGTTGATAAAACGTTTCTTTAATTTTTAAGACATTGGTATACGACACACATTTTTCTAAGGCATACTGGTTCTTCATTAACATCTGGGGAGTTTTCTTGACATGCTGCATGGCAATGCATCCAAAACTCGATCAACAGTCATATTTCTGAAAAACAAAACAGCGAGAAATAAGTGAGTCTCTATAGTTTCCACTTCAACAATGCTTACAAAAGCGTCAGATATTCTAAGCGCGTATTAACATTCTAGAATACTTCAACGATACACTTTATTTACTAATAATGGTTTGGTTTGTTTTGAATTTCGTGCAAAGCTACACGAGGGCTATCTGCGCTAGCCGTGCATAATTTTACAGTGTACGACTAGAGGGAAGGCAGCTAGTCATTACCACCCATCGCCAAATCTTAGGCTACTCTTTTCACCAACGAATGGTGTTATTAACCATAACATTATAACGCTCTCACGGCTGAAAGGGCAAGCATGTTTGGTGTGATGGGGATTTGAACCCGCGACCTTCGGATTACGAGTCGAGTGCCTTATCCACCTGGCCATGCTAGGCCCACTAATAATAATGCTACAAATATATTGCTAAAACCAAGGTACACAATAGGTTCATTAAACATTACCAGAGTACCTGGCGTTATTCGAATGAAAATAGCTTTAAATAACCTGAGTTGTTTTCATTAAATCAACCCTATTAATCGTGATTGTTTCCATACAAAACATCAAAAGCAAAACCAGTACATTGTTTCTGTTTATCACGTACTATACATGATATTTCATGTTTCCAAAAACAATATTTCCTATCTTTTGTTGTTCTCGATTGTGTTGTGTGGTCGAGTCACGTTTACAACGTATTTTAACTGTACTGTGGTTTCCATTTACTGAAGAATTGATTTATTCTCTTTTCGTTGAACCACAACATGAATGAAAATTTTCCGATACCAAACATTTTTTAAAGTCATCGTGTAGCAAAAGATTTGGCTGAAACAAGTGTATTTAGTTGAGTGAATGTGCGCGTATATTAGATAAAACGCGTCAGCCTTTTTCAGTTAATTAAAGAAAGTCAAAGAGTAGATATGTATGTGTGGAAGAAAGACAGATGGAGGAAAAGGAGCACAAATGAAGGCTTTACGAAATTTAAAAATCTTTTTAACACATAACGGATCCTGATTAGAATTATTAGGAAAAGTCCTCGCACAGAGAAGAAATGTAAATGACAACCGTCTTGATCAAATATTACAAAACAAATCTGGCCTTTTCTATTTGAGACCAGTTGGTCGTTCTATTTGCTAAAAAGTGCTAAAAAGAACCTACTAGAAACATTGATATTTTAGATTTGTTGTTAGCTTCCAAAATAGAAATGATCGAGAGGATAAAAATTTGGAAATATCCGAGTGAAAGTGATCATTGCTTCATTAGGTTCGATACTTTGCAGCATATGGAAATAAGGAATAATGATATTTTGGTTACAACTTTCAAAAAAGCAAATTTTTAAGAGATGCGACAAGAATTTTCTGTTGTGAATTGAGCAGATGAATTATTTGGAGACACTGATCAGGTGCGGAATATTTTTATATTAAAGATAAATGTATTCCTTATTGAAAAAAGAGTATAGCTACAAGTACAAAAACCAAGTTAGCTCACAAAGAACGTAATAAATAAATTTAAGAAATTTAAATTACAGGTATAAAGAAATTTAATGAAATAGGAAATTAGGACATCACAAAGGATGTATGAGAAAAAGCTAGCTGAAAATTTAAATATACTAAAGGCAAACAAAACGTCATAATCAGGATAAGACCCTTGAGGGATGATGAAAGAAGACTAATACCTGATTATTACCAGACGGCTGGGATTTTAAAATTTGTTTTTCTCGCTTTTTACTAACAAAGATTCCAAACCTTGAACAGTTGATAAATGGAAACAAGATCAAATGAAATAACTGAATTAATTTTTAATTAGTTAAAAAAAACAGAAAGTCTAAGAAGGACCCTTGGGTCAGATAATATTTCCACAAGGATTTTGAAGGAGTTTAAAGATCGGATATGTGAGCTACTTACTACCATTTTTTGTCAGTCGTGGCAGGTACCAGAAGATGGGAAGTCAGCTAATGTAATTCCTCTTTTCAAGGGAGGTGGTAAAAATTGTCCCAGTAATTATAGACCTATTAGTCTTGTATCAGGTGTGGCAGAAATTTAGGAAAAATCTGTTAAAAATGCTTTGCAAAGTCATTTAACAAAGTTTAGAATTTTATTGTAAAGTCAATATTGTTTGATTAAAAGAAAATTTTGCCTTTTAAATTTTTTGAATTTTTGTGAATAGGTTACTGCACATGTAGATGAAGGTAAGGTTGTATATTTGGTGTATCTGCATTTTCAGAAAGCATTGGATAAGGTATTACATGAAAGGATTGTAAAAAAATTATCTCTGTAGGTGTGGAAGATAAGTTGACAAATTGAATAGAGAAATGGCTGAAAGAAAGCAGAGGGTCGTTACAAATAGAGTGCAGTCAAAATGAATTAATACCACAAATGAGGTACCTTACTACTCAGTCCTAAAACCTTTGCTCTTTTTAATTTACAACAATGGCACAGAAGAGAGAACAGTCAATAAATAACATAAATTTGCAAATGATATTAAAGTCTTTGGTATTGTTAGCTGTGAAGAGGGTGCTTCTGATTTACAAATGATTTAAATAATATAGTGAATTGGACAAATAAATGGCAGATGGAGTTTAATTACAATAAATGCAAGATAATACATGTGGGTTATCAGAATTAGAATTATAAGTATAATTTAAGTGGTGGTATCCTCAACAGTATCATGAAGGAAAGGGATTTGGGTATAATAGTCAGTCAGTCTCTAAAACCATCCAAGCAGTGTGTCGTTGATAGTGGTAGAGCAAATAGGATTTTAGGTTGTACCTAAGGAAACAATGAATACAAATCTAAAGAGGTTATAATTTTATTGTACAACTCACTGACTAGGCCATATTCAGAATACTGTTTTCAGTATTGCATTCCTTACCTTAAGAAAGAAGGCATTGAATGATTGGAAAGGGCATTGAGAAGGGTTACTAGAATGGTGCCTCGGATTGAGGGGTTGTCATGAGAGGAAATGATGAAATCTCTTAAATTATTTTCTCTTCAAAAAAAGAAGGGTTAAGGGTATCTGATTGAGGCGTTTAAGATTGTAAAGGAAATTGATAGTTTTGATACATCATCTTTTTTTCTAGTTTAATAGTGATAATAGTAGTTCAGGAAACACACATATATAAATTTTGGCATAGTAGGAGTCATCTTCAGCTAGGATAGTTTTAGTTTTTAATATGCAGTTGACCTTTAGAACGGGCTGCTTTCAGGGTTGCTAGTATAGCGGTAAGTCTATAGACTTACTTCGTTAAAATCAGGGGTTCGATTCCCCTCGGTGGACTCAGCAGATTGCTCAATGTGGCTTTGATGTAAAAGCAGTACACTTAAACGAGTTTAAGAAAAAGCTTGATTAGTATATGGTTTAATTTTTTCTTTTAATTATTTCAATGTAGTTTGCAGGATGGAACAGCCAGGACTGACCAATAGGTCCCATGTTTTCCCAAAGCATTATGTTAATTTGTGGCCTTATAATGGCCTCTGAGGCCATAGCTACGTACCCAACTTACCTCCTGCATAAAGTGGTATCTGTACCTCGAATTCGTAACTTTTAAAGATTTGACTGTGCATGTAAAACAGACCCACAGATAGAGAAATATATATATATATATATACACACACACATATATATAAATAGAAAGAAATTAGTTTTATAATATTTTCGAAATACGTATATATACTTTATAGACGCATAATAATTACTAAGAAAACAATATGCATATATATATTCATTAAAGGTTTCATCTTCAACATTTCAGGATATAATCGTATGATTACCGAAACAGGTGTAAACCATGTGTGAATCTGGAACAAAATATTTCTTAAATACTTAAACAAATCATTATATAGTGCTTCATTTACATTTCTAAGTAATGTAACACAGCATCTAGATACAACATTAGTAGTGAAATACTTGAAGTTCATTTCGATAACTTGCGAACTTTTGTTGTGGAAATTTAGGATAACGGTGTAATGCTTTAGGAATGAATGAGTATTCGATAAAATCAAAGAAATTTACTAAACGTAAAAAGAGTGATTTCAGGTAATTAACATGTTTAACTATTCACTAAAAGCATTGTATATAAAATGCTGTTAATTAAATAGACATGCAATTTAACAAATTTTTCGAAAGGCAAAATTACATACCCAACTCTGCCTTCGGTAAAAAGCTGGTCAAATCCGGTGAAAGTTTTCAAGTAAAAGTAAACCCTGGCCCGGCATGGCCAGGTAGTTAAAGCACTCGACTCGTAATCCGAGGGTCGCGAGTTCGAATCCCCTTCACACCAAATATGCTTATCCCTTCAGCCATGGTGGTGTTATAATGTGACGGACAATCCCACCATTCGTTGGTTATAGAGTACCCTAAGAGTTGATGGTGGAAAGTGATGACTAGCTGCCTTCCCTCTAGTCTTACACCTCTAAATTAGAGACGGCTAGCGCAGATAGCCCTCGTGTAGCTTTGCACGAAATTCAAAACAAACAAACAACTAAGCCATCAGTCCATAATAACCTTTGCTTTTGAAGCTCTTGTTATGAATTTTAAACGTTTTACCATAAATGTTTTGTAACCTATTTTAAGAAGACTGTACTACTTTATTTTTTTCTCTCAAAAACGTGGAAAACACAAACAAACTGGTTAAAAATTAGCATAGTCTCTGCAAAAATTTTCAGGACTTCCATTCTTTAAAAAAAAAGTTGTAAAACAGGGAAAAATAAGGAGGTGTAGAAGTCGAATCTAGAAACTTGATAAATAAAAAAATGGCAAAGGGGTCGAGTCACTTCTTGTTCAAAGCAGCCTACTTCACATTAGGCTGTGGTCAAGATTTTTGCAGTCTGAATTTCGTACTACACTCTAACACTAGCAGCGATAAATCTACTGTCACGATTAAATGGAATTAAAAACTACTGTAACAAATGGTGAATCAAGATAAATATCCTTAAAACACAAACCATACTATTCACAAAATTAAAAACGAAGCGCAAACAGTCGCTAGAATTATATCTCTACGGAACTTTTCTCTAAGTAGCCACATCAGTCAAATTCCTGGGTTTAAACTACAGCTCTAAATTAAATTAGACTAAACACATAAACGAAATTACAAATAAATTCCGGCAAAGAGTGAATTACACACGACAGCTGACTACTAATAATAGGGGCACAACGATAGAAAACATAATAAAGATGTATAAAACCTACATACGCTCAATGGCAGAGTTTACCTGCCAAGCATGGTTAAATGTAACCAAATCACATGTAAACAAGTTACAATATCTTCTAAAGCATACAGAGTTTCTAGATGCACAAATACAACATTATTACATAATTATGCAACGATTCTCATGTTAGACAAATTTCAAAATAAACGCATTTACTTTTGCAAACAATTTAATGATGACCACTAAACTCCTTATATAATCTATGACTGTTGTTGTTTGTAATTAAGCATAAAGCTACACAAAGGGCTATCTATATGTGCTTTTCCCACTACAGGCTAAACTAAACTAAACTAACGTGGCAGGGGGTTCAGTTTAGAGAGAGAGAAATCAGAGTTCTCTCCCCAACTTGGGTGTTCAGGAACTTTGTAGTTCCTCTTCGTCCCCTTACATGAGATATGTTTTAAAATATCCGTGGGATTTTTACTTTATTTTTAACATTTCAAAAAATGGAGTGGTGTATTTGTGAGTGAGAGGAAGGACGGGAGAACTG
The DNA here is from genome assembly GCF_004210375.1 of Tachypleus tridentatus. Classification (NCBI taxonomy): domain Eukaryota; kingdom Metazoa; phylum Arthropoda; class Merostomata; order Xiphosura; family Limulidae; genus Tachypleus; species Tachypleus tridentatus. Next base: position 56,987,329 of record NC_134825.1, read on the forward strand.
GACGAAAACAGCGAAAGTGAAGTGAGCCAGACTTTGGCTCGAGGACGGAGTACACTGGCGGCTGGCGAATTGATTTTTGAAATTTACTGTTGTTGATTAGATACCTTTAACTGGGTAAACGGCCCTTTTCAGAATGAGGCTGGGACCTACAGGTCCGATGCCAGAGATTTTGCTGTGGGGGGAAACGGGAGTACCCCGAGAAAACCCACTTTCACGGCCTGGGCGCCGAATAATCTACCCAGACCGTGCCCGGAAGTAGCTGGGGAAAAAAAAGAAAAAAACAAAAAAACTGATGAACTATGTTGGTGGTAACTTCATCATGAACTTGCTTCCACACTTGAAGCCCATTGGTGCAAGTGAGAAACGTGGTTTTGGTGGTGGAACTACTGGCTGTTCTTCGGTGAGTTGTTCTTCGCTGGTCTGTGATGCTTTGTTTCTTCTCGAGATTTTGGTTTGAGTTTTCTGCGTGGAGGTAGATTGTTTTTCAGTTTGTGCTGTCGCGTCGATGGTTATCTTTGTAATGGTTTGAGTCTGGCTGGTTGTTGAATTCTGTGGAACTAGGATTGAAGTCTGGCAGGAACTGTCCTTTTTCTTTCTTGAACTACTGGAACTTGGTGTGTTGCTAACAATGGGTGTTGTCGTCTTCTGAATCGTGTTGTCTGAATCCGTCTTCATGTTTCTTCTAATACGGTCTGGACTCGGCTGTATTATGGTATTTTCCTGTTGGAAGATTTCCGTTGGTTGTTTGCGATATCTGGTTGTTTGGTTTGAACCATTCTTGAGTGGTCGTCGATGTGGGCGTTCGGCTCTAAAATGAAATATATGATAATAACAGCCATCTCGTAAAATACAGTCGGCACTGTACTTCGATGTTGTCACTATCTTCATGAAATGTGTGGGATGATGACTGTTCTTAGAATAAATTCGATGAACTGCGTATACCTTGGCTTGTATTTGGGGTTCTATGGTTTGTCTAATTTCTTCTGGTTGAATTGATGGGTCGACGCCCCCTGAGGAATACAGAATAAAGATTGACTGGACTTTTAGTAGGGGAACAACTTACTTTAAATTCAGTGTTCCATGGCTGGCACAGATAGGTTTGGTCTGCAGTAGTGGCTGGTTGGATGAGAATTCCTCCCCGGCGTAAAATACGGGTCCTGGACGGTTCGATGATTGCCCCAGGCTTGGCTTGGGCGATCAACGTGGCGACTTGGTACGGCGTGAGGTTCGGCGGTAAGCTGTCGACGATTACAGGCGGCACTAACGGCCTGACTGGCGAGGATGAACGTTTCGTTCTGAATAGCATATTGGCACGTCTAACTTGCTCGGTGACTAGCTCAGGTCCAACTCCCCCACTACAGGTATCGAAACCTGGGTTTTTTAAGTTGTAAGTCCGCAGACATACCGCTGTGCCACTGGGGACTGATTTATGGCTCTCTGCTACTGAGAAAATTGGTAGATGGCTATAGTGTTCATCTTATTTGAAAAGGATTTATTTATGTGAAAGTAGGATTAATGTTAATCCATTCCAGTTGATATTTATACAACTGTTTATGTGAACAAACATTATGTTCACAATGAAATAAGAAGTTTATATCAGAAAACTAAATGATCGACGTTATACATTCACGGACGTGGTCTGAAAAAGGTCAATCACATGTGCGAATAAACTATTGTTACTCGCATGCAGTGACTGTACGATGCAGGAACAGGTTTTCCAAGCTACCGGACCGTATTTTACTGAATAATTAATGTGAGCTTCATTCAAATCAATTGTCAATAAATTACACATTGCACCTGGACATCTTATTACTGTATATTTTGTTTATTTTGGGATGCAACTCAAAATGCTGAAAATTTTAATAACTATCCTTTTGTTTGTAAAAACTTTGTTGTAGTGCGAGTTTTGTTCAAACTTAACTATATACAATGGCCACTATGTCGCAACACAGGGATTATTCTACAAAATATTTTTATTTTTCAATATATAGAAAAGTTTAATATGATTTTTAACTACTAAATTGGTGTGCAAACTTCGGTTTTCATCAGTTAACTAGCTTAGGATGAGATACGTTTTCCTTGATATTGGACACTTACTGCAACGGTATAGTGACTTAATATGTATATCGCGTATATGAAGTGCTTCTGTATCTCAACTGTTATACTCGTCTGGATTACTTTACTTTTCTGTTTAGAACATTTAATTCACTCAACTAAATACACTTGTTTCAGCCAAATCTTTTGCTACACGATGACTTTAAAACATGTTTGGTATCGGATAATTTTCATTCATGTTGTGGTTCAACGAAAAGAGAATAAATCAATTCTTCAGTAAATGGAAACCACAGTACAGTTAGAATACGTTGTAAACGTGACTCGACCACACAACACAATCGAGAACAACAAAAAATAGGAAATATTGTTTTTGGAAACATGAAATATCATGTATAGTACGTGATAAACAGAAACAATGTACTGGTTTTGCTTTTGATGTTTTGTATGGAAACAATCACGATTAATAGGGTTGATTTAATGAAAACAACTCAGGTTATTTAAAGCTATTTTCATTCGAATAACGCTAGGTACTCTGGTAATGTTTAATGAACCTATTGTGTACCTTGGTTTTAGCAATATATTTGTAGCATTATTATTAGTGGGCCTAGCATGGCCAGGTGGATAAGGCACTCGACTCGTAATCCGAAGGTCGCGGGTTCAAATCCCCATCACACCAAACATGCTTGCCCTTTCAGCCGTGAGAGCGTTATAATGTTATGGTTAATAACACCATTCGTTGGTGAAAAGAGTAGCCTAAGATTTGGCGATGGGTGGTAATGACTAGCTGCCTTCCCTCTAGTCGTACACTGTAAAATTATGCACGGCTAGCGCAGATAGCCCTCGTGTAGCTTTGCACGAAATTCAAAACAAACAAACAACTAAGCCATCAGTCCATAATAACCTTTGCTTTTGAAGCTCTTGTTATGAATTTTAAACGTTTTACCATAAATGTTTTGTAACCTATTTTAAGAAGACTGTACTACTTTATTTTTTTCTCTTAAAAACGTGGAAAACACAAACAAACTGGTTAAAAATTAGCATAGTCTCTGCAAAAATTTTCAGGACTTCCATTCTTTTAAAAAAAAAAGTTGTAAAACAGGGAAAAATAAGGAGGTGTAGAAGTCGAATCTAGAAACTTGATAAATAAAAAGGGGTCGAGTCACTTTTGTTCAAAGCAGCCTACTTCACATTAGGCTGTGGTCAAGATTTTTGCAGTCTGAATTTGGTACTACACTCTAACTATAGCAGCGATAAATCTACTGTCACGATTAAATGGAATTGAAAACTACTATAACAAATGGTGAATCAAGATAAATATCCTTAAAACACAAACCATACTATTCACAAAATTAAAAACGAAGCGCAAACAGTCGCTAGAATTATATCTCTACGGAACTTTTCTCCAAGTAGCCACATCAGTCAAATTCCTGGGTTTAAACTACAGCTCTAAATTAAATTAGACTAAACACATAAACGAAATTACAAATAAATATCCGGCAAAGAGTGAATTACACACGACGGCTGACTACTAACAATAGGGGCACAACGACAGAAAACATAATAAAGATGTATAAAACCTACATACGCCCAATGGCAGAGTTTACCTGCCAAGCATGGTTAAATGTAACCAAATCACATGTAAACAAGTTACAATATCTTCTAAAGCATACAGAGTTTCTAGATGCACAAATACAACATTATTACATAATTATGCAACGATTCTCATGTTAGACAAACTTCAAAATAAACGCATTTACTTTTGCAAACAATTTAATGATGACCACTAAACTCCTTATATAATCTATGACTGTTGTTGTTTGTAATTAAGCATAAAGCTACACAAAGGGCTATCTATATGTGCTTTTCCCACTACAGGTATCGAAACCTGGGTTTTTAAGTTGTAAGTCCGCAGACATACCGCTGTGCCACTGGGGACTGATTGATGGCTCTCTGCTACTGAGAAAATTGGTAGATGGCTATAGTGTTCATCTTATTTGAAAAGGATTTATTTATGTGAAAGTAGGATTAATGTTAATCCATTCCAGTTGATATTTATACAACTGTTTATGTGAACAAACATTATGTTCACAATGAAATAAGAAGTTTATATCAGAAAACTAAATGATCGACGTTATACATTCACGGACGTGGTCTGAAGAAGGTCAATCACATGTGCGAATAAACTATTGCTAGTCGCATGCAGTGACTGTACGATGCAGGAACAGGTTTTCCAAGCTACCGGACCGTATTTTACTGAATAATTAATGTGGGCTTCATTCAAATCAATTGTCAATAGATTACACATTGCACCTGGACATCTTATTACTGTATATTTTGTTTATTTTGGGATGCCACTCAAAATGCTGAAAATTTTAATAACTATCCTTTTGTTTGTAAAAACTTTGTTGTAGTGCGAGTTTTGTTCAAACTTAACTATATACAATGGCCACTATGTCGCAACACAGGGATTATTCTACAAAATATTTTTATTTTTCAATATATAGAAAAGTTTAATATGATTTTTAACTACTAAATTAGTGTGCAAACTTTGGTTTTCATCAGTTAACTTGCTTAGGATGAGATACGTTTTCCTTGATATTGGACACTTACTGCAACGGTATAGTGACTTAATATGTATATCGCGTATATGAAGTGCTTCTGTATCTCAACTGTTATACTCGTCTGGATTACTTTACTTTTTTGTTTAGACCATTTAATTCTATTCAATATATATGCAACAAAAATAAATTTGCTGAACAAGGGTCTTTCCATATATTACGTTAATATATGGTATATTTTTACAATAATAATTACTTTGTTCTTAAAAATATTATTATAAATCATATTTTGCTTATGCATCCTTTTTATACTTTTACATTTAAGATTAGGAGGGGTTTTTCTCTGTATATACGTAAAAATGGTTCAGCAGTAAATTTGAAAGCTTATATATCGCTAAAATAAAGCATTATAACAGATACAATAAAAACATAATAGTGGACTTTATAGCTGAATACACAAACCCAACACAAACACAAGAGTGTCTAACGTATCATTTGTGCAATCAGGAAGCATGTTTCACCACTAATATTATATATCTTTTCAAAAATCAAGGAACAATGCCTACAATAATTCACAGCATTGTATATCAATGTCCAAGGTGCGATTGCTTTCAAGAGACACGGGATCGAAGACATCAATAATCACCCAAAGGCTGACATTATAACTAACTATATTATACAAAAAACGTTATACTAAACTTTCAATAATTTACTACTATCGGAAAAGATCGTTTAATTACTAGGATCCGAATAAAGAAATAGCTATATGTTGTATCACTCAGTTTCATCTCTACAGGAAATAAATATAAACTCCCTAAACGAACGTACGATATTGGATGTTTAAATAAACCAAAATACTTCCTCAATTATTAATGGTGTTTGCTGTTTACCTGCTAAAGTACTGGATTTAAACATGTTGAAGAACATTTATCATAGAAACAACGACGTTTCAGGTCTCAGTGTTAGCAGTACCAATCGTTTAATGTGTGATACGATGTAGATAGTAACCATTTACTTGTATGGAATGTCTTCGATCTCTCCTCCCATAAAAAAAATTTAAAGTGACCCAACCGAAATACAGTTATGAAAAGGCAAATTGGACTGAATATGCAAATATTTTTGATAAATATTATTGAAAAATATGCTCATAGAAGTACAGAAACCGTCTCTAATAGACGCATACTGCCAAACAATAACTCAGTGCCTCATATACGAAGCAAGCAAATCAATACCTTAACACAAATAAAACAATTTTAGAGGACCATGGAAACCGCATACGCAACTAATTTACCTTCGAAGACACTTACGCATGGTATGCATAGCTACACGAAACCCGTTAATCAAAACCCAAATAAACACTCTGCGTAACAAAATACGAAACGAAATAGTAAAACTCAAACAAGATAGCTGAGAATACTTTTGATTAACTCAGCGATACTACTGAATATAAGCAAAATATAGAATATCCACATATTTGGAAATTTCATATAAATTACCAGAAATTTAAAATGTTTTTCGAAAATTCAGGCAAACTGTAAACCACCTGGTAAGATTACCAAATCAGTTATTGATAGTTTTAACAAAAAATATTACACTGTCGCCTGCTTCCTCGATGTTCAGAAAGTACTCGACACTGCATAGCATATCAGTATAAGATTCCACATGTCTGAAACAGAAGTATCGCATGGTATTATACGCTGGTTGTCCAACTTACAATCACAATCAATAGAATGCATTAATACTGTCAGAAATACATAATTAAAATACGTGTACTAACAGAAAACAACCACTACTCTTCACAAATTCAACCAAAATGTCGAAATACCCACCAATACTATATTTCTCAAGAACTCATCTCCAGAATGCTACATCAGCAAAATTATTAGTAATAACATACGATTCAAATTAAACTGGTCTCAACATATAAATTGTGTAACGAACAGAGTATGGAAACGTGTAAATTACGTTAGAATTATATCTGGAAAAACAATGGTACATCAGAAAACAAAATTAATTTACATAACATACATCAGATCCGTACTGGAATACGTATTTACTGTTACAGTATTTCACAAAACAAAGTTTAAAATAAACAACAAACCACACCAAATGAAATATTAACTATAGTATTCTGCGTATCAAGAAGCACAGCAACAACATTATACGACATATTTGACAGACTATCGTACGGCAATGAAGTATTTTCATAACAAATGTAGAAAACAAAATTATTAAGCGAATTAAGTAGACACCTGAAGGAATAGTACCTCTCCCCCAATAAATAGCTATATTAACATAATAAATAAACTACTTACAGATAAAATTTACAATGTGTCATTAGAAGAAAATATTTTGAGTGTATGTTGAAGTAAAGTAATCTAGTGAAAAGTGCGTGATTAACAAGGAATTTTTAGCTAATGTACAAGACCTTAAGTGAAGTGTTAACGTACAATTGCTAACAGTGTATCATACATGGACAAATACCTATAAAACGAGTCGGTTGAAGTATTCTAAAGAACGCAAACTGTGACCCTCATGTAAATGCATTAACATTTACAGAATCGAAATGTTGTGAACATTAACAGACACCCGTAGAGAGCCTTGGGAAGAGGGCAGAACTGCATCTGATCTCCCTAAAGTTCAGACAAAAAACCGATGACCAACCGAACTGAACTGATCCTTCCGGTGGATACAGCACAGATAGCAAGTTGATACAACTACGTATTTAAATTGTATAATTATAGATAAGGCTATCATATTACCAAGACTAATGTTTTCGAAAATTTATAACAATGATGCAAAAACTAATAAAATCACATCTTCATGTTTTAGATACAATATTGCCACCGATAAAACAGTTGTTAATCTATAGAAATAGAACACTAAAACCCGGAGTTCGTTTTCTCAAGGTAGACACAGCAGATAGCTCAATTTGACTTTGCTTTAAATCAATCAAACAAAACACTAGATACAATATTACAAGTATGATGTGTTAAGCGGAATCTGGCTAGTATTTGGATAGATTTTTTTTTTCATAAAATTTAATGAACGTTTGATTGAAATGTTAATCTCCAGGTCCTATAAGTTATCAATTCACAATTTATCCAGCAAGAAGTGGACGATATATAAATATTTGTAAAACAAATTCATTTTCGTGGGTAAGTTTGAAAGAGGTTTTTAAAGAATATCTGACAAAAGAATAGAATGTGATCTTCTATAACCCACCAATACCAGTGCTCCAAGTATGGAAGCAGTTACATCGGATCGACTGTTCAATACCTCTTTAGACATAAAGAAGTGTCCATTGATATAGTACATTAACACTTATCTATGTCTAAGTGGTAACTAAGGAACAGTTCAATATCGTTGGGCGAGCTAGTAAGGATAAATAATCAAGGATTACAGAAGTTTTGATTGTAAGCAGCTTGAACTAAGTCAAATGCCTATTGTAAGTCAGTTACTGCTGGAACTTTTAAATTGAACAACATAACTTTAGGAGAACAAAACTGACGAATGCCTCAGAGGAAAAAGTTAGTGAATTAATTTAAACTATTAGTACAATATGTTTTAAGAAATACTTACTAAAATTATTTTGCAACGGAAAGATAAATGTGTATGAAATTTTGAAATTCATTCAAAGTCCTATAAATAACAAATGTATCTATATTTGAAGACTCGGTGCAAATACATTGAAAATATTTCTTGATAGATTTGTTTTTTTTTTAATTTCGCGCAAAGCTACTCGAGGGCTATCTGCAGTAGCTGTCCCTAATTTAGCACTGTAAGACGAGAGGGAAGGCAGATAGTAATCACCACCCACCGCCAACTCTTGGGCTCTTCTTTTACCAACGAATAGTGGGGTCGACCGTCACATTATAACGCCCCCACGGCTGAAAGGGCGAGCATGTTTGGTGCAACCGCGATTCGAACCCGTGACCCTAGGATTACGAGTCGAACGCCTTAACACGCTTGGCCATGCCGGGCCGTCTTTTGATAGAAAGTCAAGTAAAAAGTAGGTCAACTTTAACTTACAGAGTACAGCAACAATAATTAAGAATGAAAATAAAATGTATTTCATGCGTAAGTTATTTTGTGATTTGTTTTGTAGAAAATATAGTTAAATTGACAACTTTGAGACAACGAAGGTCTAGAAATAAAAGAAAACGGTAATGTAGTAGGTGTTTTTATATAAGCGGTAATATGTCTTAGGCTTAGGAAATACATTTCACAATAAGGTTTTGTACCTTTTGTTTTATTTCTTTTTATGCACTCGAATAACTATTTGTTTATTTTCGTTGAAATGTTAGTACAATTTATTGTGCAGGGCAGTTTCATACAACATAATGTATAGTCATGATACACTGAATATTACGAGTAGCAAAAAATATATAAAGAAATGAAACGACAATGAACACGAACGTTTCCACTCTGTTAATATTTCTAAATGACGTATTACACACTGACTACGACAGATAAAAAATGACATCACCAAGTGGAGAAATGCTAGCACATACGTTTCCACTCCTTTAAGATTTCTTTGTATTATATAACACATCTTACTTAAAACAATTCAAATACCACAAGAAAGAAACCCGAAACAAGTGTTCAGTGTTGGGCAATTAAAATAATAAAATGAAAAATGAAACAACAAAAGATTCAGCGTTCTTGCACATTATATAAGAATAAAACTGCTTTTTAAATGCTTTGTTCAAAGACCTCGCAGTCATGTGGTTGTAGTTGTGAAGAGTGCATCTTTAAATCTTTATATATCACTCACACGCGTATTAAATTTTTATAGATATTATTGGAAGTAGTAGTAGACAATGAATCTGAATAACTGCAGTACGTATGATGTATAATTGTTGCAAGTGTGACACTTTTAAGAGAATACCGTTAATTATTTATGCGACGTAACATCTAGAAATAATACTTCATCTCATTTTTAGACTACTCTTACCTTAGCAATATACTGATAACTCTGCAAACATATGTTGTCTAGTTATGCATATGGTAGATAGTGAAGCATAGTAATATCTATAATATTCCATTATGTTTTGAGTATACAAACTTATAGTGTAAATATAGTATACATATATTATAAAAAAAACAAAGATTACATAACAAGGAAGAAAAGAGTGAATTCTACACAACACATTTACACTTTAGATGAAAAATAATTAACTTTATTTTAGACGATGGAAGCAAAAAAAAAAAAAAAAAACAACGTAGCTACAAAACAGACATGTACCATGCGGACATATATAGTCATGTTGTGATAATTCTGTAATGTGTCCTGGTTTTTGTAGTAGTTACGGAAGTAAGACCTAAATTGCGTTGGGGGTACACCGTTTATCCAGTTTAGCCTCAGTTTTGCTGGCCTCACATTCTTAAAAAAAAAGAAAAAAAGAGGAGCAGATATAGATGGGCTAGCCCACAACGTCCCACATTTTTACCAACTGGGAATATTCTATCTCTGTAAAGACGTTTTCTTTTTACTCTAAGCTGAGTCAAATACGCTTGACTTATTAATCAAACATTTTCAATATAGTTTTTTATCTCATAGTTGAGAAGAAAACACAGGCACATTTTAGTGTCAAAACCTTGTTGCAAAGCTCCTGAATAAACCACCCGTTATGATGGTGAACAATAAGACAAGTTATTAATAATTATTTTGTAACATAGTCTTGAATTATAGCTACAAGTATGATTTCATTCAATGGCATGAGAGCCACCTTTCCTTGCTCATCTACTATGTGAGGAACAATATTGGCAAGATACTGAGAGATTACAAAAAATGTAAATAACTGTGGTAATTCATCCTTTAGGTCCACAGTAAGTTGTGCAAACATTTATATTTTATAATACATTGTTGCCTTTCCAGAGCACTTCAAAAGAAAACATATTCTCCTGCTGAGTGAAGAATTACTTACAAATGAGTAAGTTACTTCATGTAATTAGTTACTATTGAAGTTCGAGCACAGGAAAAAAAATGATAAGAAAAATATCAAAACGTTTCGAAAACAAATAATTCTTTCTATTTTTTCCTTAATATTCTCACCCATTCATACTACTTTTAAAAATAATGAAAAGCTTGTAATACATGGCACACACTAGTTTGTTATGATCGATTACATATTTATACACCCAAGCTGATGATGAATGTGTTCGACGACAACGTAAGGCAGGGTTAAATTCCTATTAAAGCTTCTACTTTATACTGTTATTTATCACTTTGTATGGTTTGGTTGATTCTGTCAGTTTGTAAGGAGTGCTAAGAGAAAAGCTAGTCAGCTTGAACGTATCTCAAACTTTGACGTTTAGACTTAATAGATAATTTGTGAGAAAACGATTAACATGTGTGACCTCTTGTTCTTGTTTTATGTGTGTGTATGATGAAACATAATGTGAGGGAAATTTCGCGCTACTGAGCTATTGTCGAATTTTTTAATTTTTTTCTTTGCGTATTCTTCACATATAAGCAAATTAGTAACCAAAAACTAATACACTTATATTTTATTCACATCGAGAGAACTTTGTTTGTGATAAGTCAATTCGCATATATGTAAATATTTCTAGATTATTATTGCAATGTCTGTTTTTCTGAACTAGGCAGAAAATACTAAAAACGGACTTTAACCACTTTTAAAGTTCTGTTTGTTGAAAAGCTAACGTGTATAAAGAGCATGTACAAAATTCACTTTTGAACGTCCGTCTCCTAAAATTTAAAGAAACATCAAGCACAGAGAGAGATTATATCAAATATTACTTTCAAAAATGTTTCTGACACTCGAACTGTTAGACACTGAAGTTGTATATACCGATTGTATATTGTGAAGAACAGTTTATGAACAATTTGTTGCAGAACGATACAAACGTGATTCACACGTATAGGTTGTAAAACACCTGGACCTATATGAAATTATGCAATCAACTTATTAAAATAATGTTGGATGTAAATACGTATTCTAATTTTAAATATAAAAATCGTGCATATCAAATGCACGACCAATTACAAGCCATATATGTCAAAATATAATTCAGTCTTAACTAATTAAATTCACAATGCATACATTTGGATTTGAATTTCGGAGAACAATATCATAGGAACTTGAGTAAAAAAGCGAATTCTGCTAATGTAATAATAAGTTGCAAACAACGATTTATAGCATATGTTTACAAACTGCTGTTTGCCAACTTATGATTGTAGAAATACAAAACTTTAAATTCTCCCCATCCCTAGAATTTATGTTGTTAACACAAAATAAAAGTCTTTCATTTAGTCCAAGATAATTTGTTAAACTGTAGCGTGAAAACTATACGATTATTCTAGAGCGCCGAGTTTTAATGTTTGTTTTGTTTTTGTTGAATTTCTCGCAAATCTACTCGAGGGTTATCTGCGTTAACTGACCTAATTTAGAAGCAATAGACTGAGAAAAGACAGCTAATCAATACCACTTATTGCCAGCTCTTGAGCTACTCTTTACCAACAAATTTGCTATAAGAAAAACACACACACACTTTACCAACGAATAGTGAGATTGACTGTCACATTAAAATGCCTAAGTCCTTATAGGGCGAGAATGTTCGGTGAGAGAATTTAATTCCATGACCCGCAAATTGGGAATCGAGTGCCAGGCTCACGCGGAGTTGATAACTGCGTATATATTGATTGTGCACTGTTGTACTGATAACTAGGCCTTTGTAACAGGGTGCTTATAATTCCCTTGTGTTTTTTTTTTTTTTGTTTTTACTATATTTAATAATATACAAACTAAATGAGCTTTTAACTAACTCTAACATTATGTTTCCACAACACACCTGTTGTCGTCTATAGTAATACTGTGATTCGAATACGTGAACTAAGAATTAAGAAGGGAGCTTGATTTGCGTAAACCTGTGGCTCTTAAACTGTTTTGTTCCGAACCATCTGGCTCAAAGGGTTTCTGGCTAAGTGGGTGAGAATTATTTGGTTTATCTTACTTAGATGTCTTCTGAACAACTGTTCTGTTGTATTTCCACAGAGTTTCTCTCATTAACCACTTTTCCTTTATGAAGGAAGGTCTACTTTCTGAAGTCGCTCGAGTTATTGAGCTTCTTTGCTGATTTCTATTGTAGTCGCTAGTTGCTCTTTTCGAAAATGTAATGCAACTACTGAATAGTTGGTGATATACTAATAATCTAGCCCCTGATTAACATTTTCAGACGTTGTGTGACGATATATATATATATATATATACATAGATACATTTAAATGAAAAAAACAAGTCCAACAACAACAACAAAAAATAAGTTAAAGACGCTGCATAAATTAGAAGAATTTACCTTTTACATATTAAGTTTCTATACAAATATTTAAATGAATGTAATTTACTGCTGATTATGTCTCACTTTTCCAATACATTCTTTTATCATTATGCAGTTAAGTGTCATTACCTTAACTAATAAACAAATTATGTAAACTCTAATTTAGACAAGCGAGCCAATTATTGTAATTATCTTGCTGCTAATGTTATAAGATGAAATAGCAAACGAGGTCTCACATGTCCTGCTCTAAACAGCCTATTATTAACACAAATCCATTCTGCAAAATAAATAGTAATTTATATATTAATTTATGCTGAATATAATATGAAAATTTTGTTTGTTTGAAATTAAGCAGAAAACTACACAAAGGGCTATCTGTGCTAAGCCCATTATGGGTATCGAAACCCGGTTTCTAGCGGCATTAGTTCGCAGACATGCGACTATACCACTGGAGGGCGGAATATGAGGGTTAAACTTCAAATCTATTACATATACGTATAAACTTGCATAGATCTCATGTTAAAAACAATTTAATGAATTCCATAGAATTAAAGCATCTCAGAATTCATCCTTTCACATCTGCGAAAATAACTATGTTAGAAATTGTTAAAGAAGAAATTAATAAAATTCAACAAAAAACTTGTATTTTGAAATTGAAAACATTATATCCTTGCTTGTTTGTATTTCATGCAAAGCTACACGAAAGCTATCTGTGCTAGCCGTCCCTAATTTAGCTGTGTAAGACTAGAAGGAAGGCAGCTAGTTATCACCACCCACCGCCAATTCTTGGGCTACTCTTTTACCAACGAATAGCAGGATTGACCCTCACATTATAATGCTTCCATGGCTAAAAATGCGAGCATGTTTGGTGTGACGGGGATTTGAACCCCGATCCTCGGATTAGGAGTCGAGTGCCTTAACCACCTGGCCATGCTGGGCTCGTTATGTCTTCATGTCATCCAAGAGTTTAATAATTATACGGTTTTAAATTTGAGTAATAATTACATAATCTTTAATTTTTATGGATAATTTTTCTCATACAAGTAAGGAAATAAGGGTTAAGGTAAATATAAATTTAATGGTTTGATTTTTTAAACATTTTGTTGTAATTTATGCATTATTTTTATTGTAAGCTCAATATACATAAATTATTTTAAAAACGATTTATCAACTTAATATTTCTAATATAATTGCATTGATCAATTTCCTTAAAACAGGATTTTCGAAATTATCATGCAAAAAACTTACTTTTAGACATTGTAAAATATCGATTAAAAGTTAATGATTTATCAAGTTTCGAAAACAGAAACCTCAAATTAGGACTTCATATTTGATATTTAAATTTAAATTAAAATATTTAACGAGTTGCAGCTTTATAAAGTTATTCGTCAGTTTATAAAAAATGATATTTTCCCTGTACAAACATAAACCCATCGTTATAAGTACGAAATTTCAATCGGTACACTATTATACAATTATAAGAGTTTTCCAACTAACTTAAATGTAGATGAAGAATATAATTTGCCTGATAAATGTGAAGAAAGTATATTTATTTGTACTTTTTATAAATGTATTCTCACTTATAACATGAAATTATAAAAGATAAACTGTTCTGTTAAATACTTAAAAAAATCTAAATGTGGAATTATCACAAAATGTAATAAGCAAAATATCCTAAAATCTATTGAAAACAATATCGTTGAGTACATTTTGCAAAGTAACTACATTTCGTTTTATCCACATAAATGTTTTTTTTCGAATGGAAGTTTTAGGTACATAAAAAATGAATTTAAATTATCCAGAATAAAATTTAAAAAACACAGCTTTACCGTTTCATCAATTAAAAAAATAAAAAAATTAAAAGAAAAAATATTTTACAGCTCTAAGTGATAAAGCTAACTGTAATTTTTGTTTGTAAAACGAGTTATGCATTAATTACGATAAATGAAATCAACAGTACACAAATATCTAAACTTATTAACCAATCCAAAGGTATGTTAACTAATAATTTCATCAAACTTTATAAAAATATTATTCCATACCAAATTCTTTTGTAGATTTATTTTCTTGTATGCTATTCTTAAATTACATAAATCTGTAGTTAAATTTAGATTTACTTGTAGCTAAATAAAGGCCCGCATGGCCAGGTTGATTAAAGCGTTCGAGTCGTAATCTGTGGGTTTGAATTCCCGTCGCACCAACCAAGCTTGCCATTTCAACCGAAGAAGTCCCCAGTTTAGCAGTGAAATACTCGAGTAGCTTTGCGCGAAATTGTTGTATAAGTAAGGCTTCTTTAATTTTGCGTTTGTTTATGTTTGTCTCGTTATTTAGTATTTGGGTGTTTTCTATGGTTATGCTGTGTTTATTTGATTTGCAGTGTTAGAAAACGTGTGAAGGTTACTTTTTTATGTTCTTTGAATCTGGTTTCCATTTTCCTACTTGTTTCTCCAATATAGAAGTCGTGGCAGTTATCACATTGTATTTTATAAATAATGTTGGTGTTGTGTTTGTCAGTGTAGTTTTTACATTGTATAGACCTTAGTTTTGTGCCTGGTTTTTGAATAAATTTGGTATTAACTGGAATGTCATATTTTGTTACTAGTTTTTTGCCAAATGTTGGTTATTTGTTTGCTGATGTCAGGAATATATGGTATACAGCAGTATATGGTTTCGTGATTTTTTGATTTGTGAGATATATTTACTTTTGTTGGTTGATTTTTCTTTCTGTCTAGATGTGTGCGTATAATGTTTTCTACGGTTTGTGGAGGAAACTTATTGATGTTGATGAAGTATTGTTTTATTTTGTCTAATTCATCGTTAATTTTATCTGGTGAGCATAGTTTTATGGCTGTGTTTATTTGGTTTCTTAGTATGTTGAGTTTTTGTTTTGTTTCATGTGCTGAGTCCCAAGGAATGTATAGTCCAGTATGGGTGATTTTTCAGTGGATTTCTGTTTTGAATTGTGTGTCGGTTCTTGTAATTTTGAGGTTAAGAAATGATATTTGATTGCTTTCTTCCTGTTCACATGTGAAGTTAA
Organism: Tachypleus tridentatus; assembly: GCF_004210375.1. Taxonomy (NCBI): domain Eukaryota; kingdom Metazoa; phylum Arthropoda; class Merostomata; order Xiphosura; family Limulidae; genus Tachypleus; species Tachypleus tridentatus. The sequence goes on from NC_134825.1 coordinate 57,003,283, forward strand.
TGTTGGGATGTATAGAGTTAATGTGATTGAAAAAATTAAGTATGTGTTCTGTAGATTTGAATCCCGCAACCGTGTCATCTACATATCTGTACCAGTATAGTGGTGGATGTAATGCTGCGTTAATTACTTGTGTTTCAACTTGTGTCATAAAAATATTGGCTATATTGGTGATACTGGATTGCCCATGCTTAGGCCATTTGTTTGTATACAGCTGTGGTTGTTGAACATGAAGTTTGTCTTCATCGTGACAAATTCTATAAGGGTTGTTGGGAGCATCTGTTGATGGGTTAGGGTCTTGGATATAAAGTTCTAAGGCTATTCTGTCGGCTTTAGTGGTTGGGACTTCTGTAAAGAGGGATATAGCATCGAAACTGACCATTAAGGCTTTATGATTAAGTTGATTAAGGTTAAATTTGAAATTAAAAGTATTTGATGAATTAGCTGGCTGATGTTACATATTTGGAGAATGTCCATGCTATGTATTTACCAAGATTGTAATTAAACGATTCATTTGTGGACATTATTGTTCGTAGTGGACAATCTGGTTTATAAGGTTTGGGGATGCCGTATATTTGTGGTGTGCGTGAGTCGGTCTTACGTAGGTAGGAATAAAGTATTTGTGAAATTGTTTGGGCTTTTTTCATTTTTAGTAGTATTTTGTTTAGTTGCGTTTCGTGTGTCTTTGTCAGATTTGTGCGTATTGGTTTAAATTTGCTTGTGTCTGATAGGATGTTCTTCATTTTTTGGATGTATTCATTCGTGTTCATTATGACTATAGCGTTTCCTTTATCTGCCTTTGGAATTTTGATGTTTTTATCTTGTTTTAGGTTTTTAATGGGATTAATATCTCTTTTTGTAAGGCTGTTTTTTTAGTTTTGTTTTGTGAAATTATGTTGATGGTTTCGTGAGAAAATCTTTGAAAAAATCGTTTTAGATGTTGTTTTTAGTTGTTTCTGGAAAATATAAACTTTTAATTTTTTCTGGGAAGTTTGACTGTTGGATGTCAATAGAATTGTCGAAGTTGTCTTCTTCTTGTTGGTTGTTTTCGGTTGTTTTTGTTCTCTGTGGAAGTATCACAACCATATCAAATACCCAAATATTAAATAAAGTGGCCCGGCATGGCTAGGTGGGTTAAGGCGTTAGACTCGTAATCTGAGGGTCGCGGGTTCAAATCTCGTCGCACCAAACATGCTTGCCCTTTCAGCCGTGGAGGCGTTATAATGTGACGGTCAATCCTAGTATTCGTTGGTAAAAGAGTGGCCCAAAAGGTGGAGGTGGGTGGTGATGATTAGCTGCCTTCACACTAGTCTTACATTATTAAATTAGGGACGGCTAGCGCAGATAGTCCTCGATTAGCTTTGCACGAAATCAAAAAAAAAATTAAATGAAGAAACAAACATAATTAAACGCAAAATTAAAAAAAAGCCTTGCTTCTACAACAACTTAAGTCAAAAATAAACCAATACAAATGAACACCTTTATATTTATATTAATAAATATAATCCAGCATCTAAGCACACATTCCTACACTCTTTTACATAACCGCCTTCAAACATGTGGTCAGTTACTTCTTTCTTTCTTTGTGAACCTGACGATGACCGAAGAAAGTCGAAACGTTGTTCGCTCCTCTACCCATACCAGCCGTTTTTTACATATAATTCAAACATTTAATTTTACCATACCGCATACCACAATTCCATCGAAATATGCAATTTCCGTTATGAATTAATTAATAAAACAATTCTACTATCCCTTAATATTACTTGAAAAAAGAATATTAGCTCCAAATATATTTAAAGATATATTAAGTTTCTGCATTTATAAAAATTGTATTGTTGTTTTTACAATATCCATGTATTTTAACTACTAATAGACGATCCAGTGGGAGGTAATTATTCTGTTTCTTTTGCAAATCTCATTATTTTTATGAGAGTAGGTTTATTGGAAAGTGCATAAACTTGGACATTTTTGTTTTTGGTAACAGATATATAGATGATTTAATTCGGAAAACATAAATATGAGATAAATATTTTTAGCAACCCTATTTATCCCATATAATTACAAATTTCAGATGTAGAGACACATTATTTATATATAAGAATTAAAATAATTGATAAGAATATCAACCTAAATATTTGAAAAAATAAAATATTTTGCTTTTTTAATATATGGCTTACCATTTTTAATAGTAATATGTCATACTCTTCTGTTATAAGTATTATAACTTCACAATTATTCAGATTTTTTTAAAAATTTGTAATGAATTTCTTCATGCGAGATTAACGAACGAAGGTTAACACTGACCAACGGTATTTCCCCATCCTATTGTGGATTCTATTTCCGTAGTCACCTCGAAAACCCAGAGAACATTTTATATCCCATATTATAGCCCATACCCTGGGGATTTTTTAAATATATGTAGTTTTTAATTTTGTTTTCTATTTGGGCTTATATGTTTGTTTTTCATTACAATGTCATTTATCACGGGTTTGGATTTGCTGTTTTTAAAACAGTCCTTCATTTTGCTTTTATTTTGTTTGACTATTTAAGTATTAATTTTCTACACGTACACACACACAGATACCTGCGATACCAGGTACCTGGTTATTCTTATTCCACATTAGCGGGTTCGTAACCTCTAAATGTTACCTGTACAACTAGGGCAGGTAACATTGTTCTCCATGGATGGTAGCAGGTGTTACTCAATTTTCAGAATGATAAAGAAACGAAGGTAACTTGAAACTAGATCAGTTCAGCAGTTATTTTAATCTCGTGTTGTGTGAAAAATAGTGTACATACTCGTAACAATGAATTAAATATTACTACCAAACAAAAAAAAAACCAATGATATAATCCTGTGTACCACAGTTATGTATAACCGGTCACATTGACAATATGATCATGCCGTGTTATACTGATTACTTAGGGCCACGTCTTAAAAGTATTCGGAAACAATTATACTGCACTTTTATTCTGATAAACTGGGGCCATAGTTATTATGTTACTACACCAGTTGTACACTCTTAACATAGTAACCAGAACTACATCACCAACTGCTAGTTTTTGGGTTACTCTTTACCAATAAAAAGCTGTACTGACCATCACATAGCTTATACGGCTGTAAGGTCAAGCATGTTTGGGAACGATATTGAAACCTGCGACTGCAATGCGAGTCCAGTGCCCTAGTTACTATGTTATAACAAGCCCTGGATGAATAAATGTATATTACTACTTCAAGGATTTTATTTATATGTCAACTTTGTTCAAAATGATGTACAATAGTCGCAACTCTCTGATAATATAAATATTCACTTTAGTTGCTTAATATCCATGACATATGTTCGTTTGTATCTGAAACATTTATGAATCTAAATCTTTTCAAATATACTTTGGAAATATTTAGCGTCAATCAACCCTACGTGATCTAATACAAGCGCAAAGTCTATTTACTGCTGAACCATTCTGTGAAGTTTCATAGTCATAGGCAAAAGCAAGTAAAAGAAAAAAAATTGTTTTGTTTACTGAGTAACAATTCCTTTTATTTCTTGTTCTTGGCAGAGCTGTACTTGGCACATCTGTACCAGTGTATAGAAGATAAACTTACAAATAATCCCCTGAAAGAGCGAGTATTATATTTATGGACCAACCCATTTCGTTACGAAATGTAAATTAATAGTAAAATCATCGCGTGATGTAAGTGTAAAAAAAAATACTTAACGTTTTATTGCTCAGTTTCATATAAAACATGAATCAATCGTCATCATCATTACAGTACAAGTACTAAGACTGTTATGTGAAAAATTATCTACTTCAAGTTTAGACTGAATAAAAACATATTAAACCTATACACTTAGGTTTCCTTCACGTCACAAAGAAATGGATTAACATAATCAGCTTGTGATATATATCTCTGCCTTATCATTCATTACTTGCTCAAACCTGAAAAAAAGGAACGTTTCTGATTATTAGTTTGTTTTGTTGTTTTTTTCAGCGAAAAGTTACACAGTAGATTATTTACGCTCTCTCTACCAATCAAATCTCAAAGCCCGGGATCTTACCACTGGCCTATCGGAGAACAGCTGTTAGGCAAGAAAATTCTTTACGCCTATCATGCTTCAGATAATATCCTAGAAAGACAACAACAAATAGTGGGTTTTCTTGAAGTAATCGTTAACGTCAGGACCCATTCTTCATTTTATCGTCGATTTTCCTCAACAACATTTTCATGACCTAAAATATAAATAGAATATTTGAACGCTCCTTTTCCTTTATATCACTTGTACACGCAATTGTTTTTTATGCTCTGTTTCTGAAGAGTAGTCTGCAGTTATAGTTCCTACAATTATGTAATCAAAATCTATCGAGATTAATCAAAATTTTCTAAATATTAATAACGCTGTGAAATTTCAAATAAATAATTGTTTAGCTTACATAAAAAACGTGTCATTATTAAACCAAGTCATGTGAGAAAAAAGGGAAGTGGATGGTCTTTCTAAGGCTAAAGTATTATAAACAATATTCAAAAAAGTATAAAGGCTTGAATGATAAAGTACAACAACCATTTTCTAACCTTAGGCTTTCATGGAATAAGAAAGAAGCACATTAGTGGTGAAATAATACAGTATCCGATTAGTCTATTCTTTATCACAAACATATTAAACATGAAAAAAAACATCACTATGACTTTTAGCTTGATATTTTTGACATCTTTGCTTACAATGACGTTAACAAATTTGATGGCAAAGTCTATCATAAAACAAACATTACAGAACCTTATTAAATCTATACCAAGAATATTTGATAAATATCTTGTTTTGTCATGCAATAAAATCAATAGACTTGTATAAAGAACCATAAACACCAAAAAGTGCTAGAAGAGAAATGCTATTTATTAGGTGGTGTTGCAAAGTGCAACATTATACGTGAATAACTAATAAACAAAACATTTTCAAACAGCTAAGATGCTCAAATACAAAGCACATGGCCTATAATGTTACTACATAACCATTGCAAGTCGTAAACTAAAAACATATGCAATATTAACATACCAAGTGTACACCGTGAGCAGATACAACTTTTTAAAGAAATAAAACAATACACAATTGATAAGGTAATTGCAGCTATTACTAACTGCACATTCTGGGTTATTTGTTCATTGTTATTTTAATTTATGGAGATTATAGATCACTATAAACATGTAAGTCACGTTTTCCACCACTCAATCAAGTAACAATAATTATGTTCTTCACAATTGATTATTCATATGGATCCACTAATAGGTTTTCATTATTTAAATTGGACAATAAAAACGTTATAAATGTTTATTATTTTGAAGTTTTGTAGTATTTCAAGTTTCGGGATAAACTGCGTATATATATAAATATATATAACTTATCCGTCACCTGAAACAAACAAGTGTTCAATAACGCGCAAAAAACTGTAAATACAATAGAAAAACAAAATGTCAGAAACCGTCCCACAATAAAACATATAGTTGTGTTGAATAAGACTTTGATGTTTAATGATCAAAATAAGATAATTACTTTGAAAATGCAATTCCTGCAACTTTTAAAGTAGAGATATTCAGATATTATTGAGCTAGTTTTTTGTTTTTATTTGTAAATTATTTTATATAATACATATAATTAATTACGTCCAGTAAGGTTTTTATTGTTGTTGTTTTGACAAAGGGTAAATATTGTAAAAGTTCTATAATTAATACGATTTATAGACTAAGAAGAAACTGTTTCAAAAAAGCATTACATTTACCACTGAAAGTGATCTGTGGAAAGCCGTACATTTAGGATATCGTAATTTAACTTAACATCAAATGGTAAGAGATACGTACTTATTTTTATTTTACAAAAAACGTTACATTTCGGAAATCTGTAGTTAGAATAAAAGGTTTCTTATTGAGTTTAATAATAATACAGAGTAAAATCAAAAATGCAATAGTAGTTACAACAAAAACAGGGCTTGTGAGAAATGACTGGTTGAAAAATACATTTTCAAACAGTATTTCTGTACTGTCTACAGAAATCACTTTCGTTTAGAAATAATGTGTTTTCTTTAGTTAATATGATAATTCCTAGAATCCATATATAGAGTTTGAGTTCTTTGGAAAACAGTCCTTTTCACAACTGTATCTTGTAAGATAAGCTAGTGTATCAATTTTCATATGTAAATTGTGAAGTAAAACTGTACCATTACAGTTAGTTCATGTGATTTATACAATATACATATATGGCATAAATGTTTTATCTTAATAGGAATAAAAAAGTCATTTTAAGAAGTACGCAGATTGTAAGATAAACAAGTATATGTGTAAACCGTCAATTACACTGTAGAAAACATGTAACTGTAAGAAACTCAAGAAATATAAAAATTAACATTACGTAATCAAACGTAATCTTTGTTTATTATAGAATTAATGAATAATGAAGTTAAATTATAAACAAAACGTTGACCTTAATGATCATGTATAACTAATATCATGTCATTAATAATTAGAGACATTTAACTAGTTTTTAGTTGGCATATCGTGAAAGAACTTGACAATCATGTCCAGTGAGGATCAGCGTCAATCCGGTACACCCTCACACACTTCTAATGGTTCATTTATGAATCACATGACAAAACATCTGTCCGCACAATTTGACGACCTTCCATATTTTACCACTTCGCAAAAATGACATCATCACTCACCTTAGCAGCAAAATGTGGAACTATCCACATCTAGTGACACACTTTAGAACTAAGGCATGTTGTCTTACTTGACCTCCCAGACTCAAATGATACTTCTATTGGGTGGCTGCCTTTGACTTCTCACTCAACAACTACCTCCCTCTCCTTCATTGACACGGCCTCTTTTAGCAGAAGTTCAATTGTTACCTGCTGCTTCATTACTTATGATTTTCTTCATATATTCTTTGTTCTTTTCTCAAAAAATGTGTTGAATTTTTATCTTAATTAAACGTTTCACTCGTAGCTATTTTGGTATTTATTTGGTGTTTATAATAATTCTTCATTATTATACTTAATTTTACACATAGTTTTATTCATTAAATGAAATTTTAAAACTGCAGTTTCGAAGACTGTTCTTTGTATAATCTATTTCAAAAGTTCTAACATAAATATGGTCGAAGCATGTATTTGATTGTTCTCCATTAGCAGTTTGAATACAAAGCCAAAAGCAACTTATATGTTTTTATATCAATTTACATAATTATCTTCAGATTTAATATTTGTCTCGTACAATGTACACATTTTTCATCTTATTTTTACTTATTTTTTAGCTGTTTAGTGTAATTTTATATATTATATTGATGAGGTCTATGAACTGTTATAATAATGCATTTGGTCTTTTCATACCTGTATTGTACTTTTATTACCTCAGCTATATTAAATTCAACAGTTTATCTTTGTGTATTTATTTCCATATTTATTATAATCTCTACCTTTAGAGTATTTTTATATCTCTTTATATTATATAAGTATAATTCTTCATTTTGCTCCAGATTTCTATAAGTAGTATGATATTATTTTCTGAAGAATTAAGTATAGATAAATAATAAAAAAATAAAAATTCTCATTTAGACTTACGTATATTAATCTGCATTACATTAGCCATATTTGGATTAAGAAAAAAATCAGTATTATATGGATAATTAATTATTGAATCATAATTTAAAATAATATAAATTTCTCTTTTCTTAACACCATCTCATAATTTAGTTAAATTTTTATTTTTAATTATTGTTACACTTTCATTTTATGATTGTCTTAGTAGAATTTTTTCCTTCTGTAATTCAAATATATTTAGTTTTAAATTATAGAAAAAAGAAACAATATCACAGTGTTGAGTGGAAAAGTATGCCTGACATGAGTGAAGCTTACTTTATACTTTCTAATTTGGGATAATCTTCAAACGTCTTAATAACTGTATTAAAGTTTCATATAATTATGTATCTTATTAAAGTAGCATAATTATAGAATACCATAATCCAACATATTTAAAGCCTTCCATTCAATATCGAAATTTATACTTATAGTGAGTACATTTATTTTTAACAGTTAATAATAAGCAAAATATCCTAAGATCTACGTTAGTAATGTAACATTGGTAATGTTGCTGGAGATCCATTAAAATTCATCTTTTGTGGACGTTATCAGAGAAATAAACTTTGTATGCATTTTTTCTTGCCAACTTTAAAAATTTCTGTTGTGTGAAATACATATGCTTAAGAAGATGAGTGGGGGCTATATAGGTTTGTCAGGAATTAAAGACGAATGAGTTGTTGCAAGACTTCGTACAAATGTATGGTAAATAGTAGCTAGAGCAAAATACTATAATACATCTAAAGCAACAACAAAAAAATTTTGATATTATAAGTTAGTAATCTCTTGAGTGCATTAATCGCGATAAGAAATAATAATCTTGTATACTTTCTGATTTTTATGCGCTTTATGTATCGGCACTAAACAGTGTACTCACATGACATTCTATAAGCGCTCACATCTAATAACAGAAGGCTTTATTTAGCTCCATACTAAAGTTAAAGAATGTAGAAATAAGAAATTTGAAATATTTATTTTCAAATGGTCTGAGAAATGTCAATTTTCACTGAATATGGAAATTTTTATGTCTGTTTTCAAAATCAATTATATTACTTTAGTTTATGTGTTGAAAACAAAAGTGGGGGGTGATGACTAGCTGCCTTCGCTCTAGTCTTACACTTCTATATTAGGGACAACTGGCACAGACAGCCCTCGTGTAGCTTTGCGCAAAACTCAAAACAAACAAATAAACAATAATTAAATGTAATAATAATGTTGCATAAAATGAATTGATTTGAAACATATTTTTCTATAAACCAACCAGCTGCATTATATAATTAGTTTATTTTTACACTTATCACCGTAAACAGTAACTAAAATATATAATATTTTCAACTTCCTAAAAACGTAATTTAAAACAGCAACTTGGTTCGAGTAATGACAAAAAGCTATGCAAATCATTTTGTCTCGTGTCGTTAACAATACTTTAAGTAGTTAAAAATGGAATAAAGAACTATTCTGGGAATACTAAAAGAGCAACCTTCAACTAACTTATGGCCCGGCAATTTGAGGATCACAGAGTCCAATCTCTGTTCCACCAAACATGCTCGTCTTTCAGCCGTCGGGAAGTTATAAAGGTGGTCAATCTAAGTATTCGTTAATAAAAGAGTACCCCAAGAGTTGGCGGTGAGTGGTGATGACTAGTTGCCTACTCTCTAGTATTACACTGCTAACTTAGGGACGGCCAGTGCAGATAGCCCTCGTGAAACTTTGCGCGAACTTCAAAACAAACAAATAAACATTATGCAACTTAATAATATAAAGAGATATTTGTGTAATTATGAAAAAAACAAACACTACAGTATCTGGTGTTTTGAAATTCATAATGATAGAAAATGTAAATTATGCTGTTTCAGTATTTGCTTATTACTCCTTGTTTCAATATAAATATCATATTACTATTAACATTAAGTTTTAGTCGTTCATCAAATATTGCATTTTTTGTGTACTTCATAAATTATATCTAACTAAATCTAGGTACGTGATTAAATCTTTGAATATGATTTTGCATTTTCCACATTTGTCGGTTGCTCTGGACAGATCGAAGCTCATTCTAGCAAATCTCTCAGCGAACATATTATTTAATGTAAATTTTGCAATTTTACGAAATACACAGGCGTATGCTTTTGTTCGATATACAGTGTTCTTCTTCTTTCTATGGGAACGAAAGGCTAGAAACAAAATATTTCGAAATGAAATAGATAAATACATAATAAATTACTGAAATTATAAAGCTATATTTTTAAACTATATGATACTTTTTTAGTTGTTGAAGGAATTATGTAACGGTTTATTTTTTACGAAAATTAATATAAAAATAAAATTGCTTGGAATGGTCCTATTGTCCATTGTTATATTTTGGAATAAAAATATTTAAGACACACTAGTGTACTCAAAATTATTGGTGCCTTTGTATTATTTACAACGTACCTCGCTCCTAACAAGATGATTGAACACACCGCTTCCAAATTATATTTTATTCTGTTAACGCAACTGTATTTTTATCAGTTGAAACTGGATTTACAAGTAACCACTTGCCGAAGTCTGCAGAAATCCATTAGCAATAACGTCGTGCCTGTTTGTTTTTTTTCTTGTAATAATTGTTACAACGATAATCTGTTTTTAAAATGTTTCATGTTGACCTTTTTCGCCAACACCTGAAAGAAAACAAAGTTATTAAGGTTTTCCTCAATTCAAACCTTGTGATGTTATAAAACTCTGAAGTAATTGGGACGGTAAGTAATTAACTAATTATTCACATTTTTTCCACGAGCCTGAGGTCATAAAATAAACATTTTTATACGAATATATCAAAAAGCCGGACTTAAAAGTAAATATAAAAAAGACATGTGAAAGGTTTGCTTGATATTTATGCAAAGCTGCTCAAGAGCTGCTTATGTTAATAGTCCTTAATATTGAATTCACAGACTAAATAAGAGACGACTAGAAGTGGGCACCCAATACTAACTTTTGAGCTGCTTTTGTCTGATCGACAAGATCCATCACAAATGCTCCTCTCTAATAATGTTCTTTAAAATGAAGAAGTGAAGTTCAAATCAACGGTTTCACTTTGAAGTTCGAGAAGGAACCTAGCCTAGTAATTTCAAAGAGCGATTAATTTTGAATTACGAAGGAATGTATTTGTCAAATTACTATCTTCATCAAACATGTGAGTCGTCAGAACAAAGCTCACTTTCCCGGATAATCTTGTATATGCGAAACATACTTGAAACTTCATACCTGATGAAACTGTCAGCCACAATTTTACCTCAACATTGCACTAATCAACGATTTTCTGAAATGGTATTCATATTGTTGTTGTTGACTTGAAAAACAGCAATATGTAGCATTTTCGAATGTTATTACTTGAAGATGTGTTTCATATTAGCCGTAGTAACTTTTACACTGGTAAAAATCATAATCTGGGATCCTAGATTAGTAACAGATTTATCACTTAAGGAAAGAGAAAAATTTATTCATTGACTTCCAAAATCTACTCATAGAAAACAGAATAATTATGACAGCTGATATAGGAGGCAAACTATGGCCATTTATGCATTTACGACATCTTAACCATCTTAGATGTTTGAAAACAGAAACGCCTCTATAATTTGGAGAAATGCAAAATGCGTCATTCGAAACAAAAAGCTTAGTTGTAAATAGCAAAATCACCACCACAGCTAGTGTACAAGCCAAAATGAGGCCACTTATACCTTGCGGCAGCCATCTTGAGTAATTCAATTTCTACAAGGATTATATTCTGCCTAGGATTTTGTATTTCTTTCCTTTGGATCAATTTCTTTAATTTAAAACACTGTTTTGTCTTAGTCAAAATTGACAAAGTTTCTAATGTAAGTAGAATATAATAGGAAATTCCTTTATAATTATATGTACCTATGTTAGTTAACTCTAAGTACTCATGCGTGAAAGAAAAGAAGGGAAGAATATATTACAGCATGCCAATCACAATGCACCTCCTATATCCGGTACTAAGGAGGCTTTTACTCTAATAGCAAAGCTCATCAGGACATCTGGGACACGAAATGTAGCAGTGATCTGGGCGATACATATTTATAAGCGTATATTTTTATATGGGAGTATAAATATAATTAAGGAAGTGGATTGTAATTACAATAAAGTTTTATTTAAGTGAGTTACTAATCAAGTTTTTGTATAATAATAACACAACACTTTTATGTTTATCTTAACATAATGTTTAATTTAGATATTTAATGTTATTTTATTTTATTTAGATTTAATTTCATTATCATTCGTTTTAACATTTATATATATATATCTATATATAGTGTATTTTCCCAAAACTGTTACAAATAAAACAATATTTTACTTTAAACTTTATATTATTATTAACAAAAACATTCTTTTCTTCAAGTGCTCACGTTTTCTGAGTACGACCGGTTTTAATTAGACTAATAGTAAATAAGTTTATATATACTACGTTTCAAATTACTTAACGTACGCAAATTTTGATTTTACTACACAAAGAAAAAATATTTAAAATCACCAAAAGTTGATACAGCATTTACATTAACAATCCATGATGACCAGAAAACCCACTTGTAGAGAAAAATATATAATACGTAAAAACAGCTGGTATGAGTTGAGAAAATTTTTTTTATGTAGCGGAGCGAACAACGTTTCGACCTTCTTCGGTCATCGTCAGGTTCACAAAGAAAAAAAAGGTAGCTGACCGACAGCTGACCACATGTTTGAAGGAGGTTGTGTAATTGAGTGTAGGAATGTAGAGGGCTTGCCTACAATGACTGAAGAAGGTCGAAACGTTGATCGCTCCTCTACATAAAAAAACATTTCTGAATCCATACCAGCCGTTTTTACATATATATTTACATTAACGTTTGTTACATAATTTCACTTAAAATTTGTCTAATTTATTCTATTTACTTGTGCTTAAACATAAAAAGCTACACAACAGGTACTTGTGCTATGCCCACAAAATGTATCAAAACCGTTTTTAAACATTACAAGTCCTCTAAATATCTACTTTTGTAAATAGTTTAACACAGCGAAATAAGAAAGGGAAAATAATCCAATTTCATCTATCAGTTAAGAGTTCATCATTTGAAACTACTGATATAAAGATTTGATAAATAGTTTTATTTTTATTATTTTTCCTTTTACTTCAAATCTTTTTCATTTTTGTTCTACACTATTTATATGCTCCCAGTGGCTCAGTGGTATGACTTGAGGCTCTTAACGCTAAAATTTAGGTTTAGATACCCTTGATAGGCATATTGCAATCTCCCAATATGTAGCTTTGTACTTAACTACAAACATACAAATTATTTTCACATTAATAAAATCATAAGCTTGTCAAAAACCAATAAATACAAAGCAAGTACATAATCTACTTTTATTTTTATTGTATATTAGCAGCTGATATTTTACAAAATTCTAAAAATATTTTTAAATTAAAGCGAAATCTCATCTTATTCCATAATGTAAACATAAACATTTCATAAAGTAATACCACAAACTGTCAGAAAAAACCACTCGTTACCATTTATCTTATGTTCAGTAGTTAATAGTAAGTTGGTAAACGGCCCAGCATGGCCAGGTGGTTAAGGCACTCCACATGTAATCCGCGGGTTTGAATCCCCGTCGCACCAAAAATGCTCGCCTTTTTAGCCGTGGGGGCGTTATAAAGTTACGGTCAATCCCACTATTCGTTGGTAAAAGAGTAGCCCAAGAGTTGGTGGTGGATAGCGATGACTAGCTGCCTTCCCTCTAGTTTTACACTGCTAAATTAAGGACGGCTAGCACAGATAGCCCTCGAGTAGTGTTACATGAAATTCAAACCAAACCAAGTTGGCAATCAACGATTTATAAGCATAATTATGAGATTATTTTTAGGGGAGCATGCTACATGTTCAGACAGAACGTCGCTTTTTTCTTTCTATCTTGTTTCTGAGCGCGAACATTCTTGGTTCGGAACCGCTGGAGTTTCTTTTCATTGTTATGACCTCCTATCCTTCTATCTCTGTACATTTTTCTAATTATCTTCCCCTCTCTCCTTCTTAGGGAAAAGGAGTGACTCGATCAAGTTTTCAGCAAATGTAAAAATATTAAATATTTTGTAGTTTCTACACTTATTTTATACATTTATATCTAATATTTACGAAATGATTGTTAGTATCTATATGAGTGCTATATAATTATTATATTTTAAAGGATTTTTCTTAAAAAACGACGTAAATTCATGTGTTTTTACTTAACTAAAGATGCGATGGTGATTTATGTTACTACCATGTTACAAACAAAGTGTGATTACAGTCTTATTTACTGGATTAAGAGATGTTAGTAAGCAATGATTTTGTTAACATAAACATTTTTTTTTATAAATGTACAGAATTTACTTCATAAATTTCTAGGTGGCCGGGCATGGCCAAGCGTGTTAAGACATGCGACTCGTAATCTGAGGGTTGCGGGTTCGCATCCCCTTCGCGCCAAACATGGTCCACTTTTCAGCCGTGGGGGCGTTATAACGTGACGGTCAATCCTACTATTCGTTAGTAAAAGAGTAGCCCAAGAGTTGGGGGTGGGTGGTGATGACTAGCTGCCTTCCCTCTAGTCTTACACTGCTAAATTAGGGACGGCTAGCACAGATAGCCCTCGAGTAGCTTTGTGCGAAATTCCAAAAACAAACAAACATAAATTTCTAGACTTCCACTACTGAACACTAATATTCCTTATTCTCTTTTATTTGGGGGAAAAGTATCAAAATTTATGAATTACTAAAACTTTCAAAATATGTTATATGACTAAATTACCTTGTTTGTTTTATAAACATTCAATTTTAAATATTAACTTAAGTTTAAAAAATATAAGACAAGTTTCACATAGAACAATGAGACATTGTTACAATAATAAAAGAGTTAAATGTTAATGAATTATTTGATTTATTTTCAAATAAATTTCAACTATTTTCAAATAGTTCAGGGGCATGTTTGAAGGCTTAAAACGCTAAATTACCGGTTTAGATATCCATGATGGACACAGCACAGATAGCACATTGTGTAGCTTTGCGCTCAACAACAAAACAAACGAACAAATATTATTTTCTAAACTCCATAGTTAGGGTTACAAAATATTGTTCAAATTCAAAATAATAATAATACTATAAACTTCATAAAAAACTGCTATAATGATAAAATAATTACAGGATACTTTTATTACGTCACACCTAACTTGATCGAACCATATGTCAAATTAACGTTAGTATCTGGAAAAACCTTTTTGGTTAATACTCGTGAATATGTATGTTTGTCTATGCAACTAAGTGTACACTTCAACAACATCTTGATTTATGACTAGGTACGATGGTTGATGTTTCAGTATTGTTTCCTTTTCGTACTGGGGGTGTCTTCTGACGTACGTGGCCAGGCATTGCCAGGTGATTTAGACGCTTGTGTCGCAATCTGAGGATCACGGAGTCCAATCAATGTCCTACCAAACATGCTCGCCTTTCAGCCGCCGAGGCGTTATACATGTGGTCAATCCAAGCGTTCGTTGGTAAAAGAGTATCCAAAGAGTTGGCGTTGGGTGGTGACGACTACATGCCCTCTATCTAGTCTTACATTACTGAATTAAAGACGACCTGAGCAGATAGCCCTCGTGAAGCTTTGCGCGAACTTCAAAATAAACAAACATCAGGCAGCTTAAAAATATAAAAATATATTTGTGTAATTATGTTTAAAAAAAGCAAAAAATTGCAGTACCTACTTCGTGATTATTAATATGAGCCGGGCGTGGCATAGTGGCTAGTCTATAAGGATTGTGAACTTTTTGTTTTTCACTTTGGAGCCGTAGTTCCGTTACAAGGGTGACGTTCAAATGGAACTCTTCGAGCAGGTAAGAATAGACCAAGTGTTAGAAGTGGATGTTACTTTCTTACTACCTTCCGTCTAGAAAGTCAACTTCAACTGGAAACAGCTATGTCTTATCATGATTTTCAAATATTATAGAACCGGAATGGCCAGGTGGTTATAGCGCTAGACTCGTAATATGAGGGTCACAGATTCGAATCTCCGTCACATCAGTCGTGGGGGAGTTATAGTGTAAAGTCAATCCCACTACTCGTCTGTAAAATAGTAGCCGAAGAGTTGGCCGATAACTAGCTGCTTTCCCTCTAATGTTATACTGCTAAATAAGGGAATACTAGCGCAGATAGCCCTCGTATAGCTTTACGCGAAAGTAAAAAAAAACAACTGACAAATAATGCTATTCATAAATACGTGATAATTAGTAAGGATGGAATGATAGATAAATTTTACCAGTCACCCCTTATGATCTGGTTGCTGTAATCTGTCTTATTTATTCTGCTTTATGTAGTTCAAGATGTGGGATATTGAAAGATCTTTGTTACGTAATGGACTTCCGAATGGAGGCTAGAACTAGTAGACAGTATATCCCGAACGCTGTGTGGGTTCTGCTTCTGAAGAAAGCTCTTTAGTGAGTTGTAATCCATTTTCCACGCTGTAGTTTGTTTTTCCTTCCTTTGTGTTTGAAACTAGAAGCATTTAAAAAAAAATCAGTGTTTTTGTGATGCCTAAAATAACATTTTCATGACAAGAAATGTCAGTTAAATATTTCAGTCCAGTTTTTAGAATTTGGAAAAACGCAACACCGAATTAGTGACTTGATTAATAATCGGAATATCTGATAGACTCTTTCAATTCAAAACAGATGCTACACATTGTCGTTAAAGAACTTAGTCATTGCTGTAGCTCGCTATGAGGTCAACGAGATCCAGACTGTAGGTAAAATTTCGAATTAAATTTTATTACTATTTAATTTAATAGTAAAATAAAATTACTATTCAAATTTTACATTGCGCCCTGTTGTATTTATTCTGCTGCTCAAGTGGACAATAAGAACTGAAACACTGTGGAATGATCCATGCTTATCGGTGTTTGGACCTCAGGTAACTTTTTACTCTAACTACGGACATTAACTTTAGGCCTACTCTTCAAGGGAGTGGGAACATGTTTCAGATCCTGTTTATTTACACGAAACTCGAATATCAATTCAAAAATACAGCGTAATTTAAAACTGGAATATATATTCCCTATTTATTGTCAATCCCATATTGATTTTTTTCTCTATTAACTCATTCAATTTTTTGTTATTAACACGAGAACTACCTACTTAGAATTCAGAATAGCATCTCTGTCTTCCATTAAATTTTGACTTCAATTTAATAGCGTTGCCATTCTTGATTTTTAACAGCACAAGCTAAACGTGTGCGTGCTTGAATTGTGCATTCCAAATCAGGAAATCATACAATAGTAATATAACTCCAACGCTTTTAAATGAGAGTTCAGACAGAGTTTAATGCCCTAATAACCTTAAGATAAACTTCGTTATTCACGTACATCGTGAGGTATCATTTATGCAATAACAGTTTGTGTCTTATCCTCCCAAATTTATGAGGTTTCCGTGCATGACAAACCCATGGAAACTTGAAATGAGCATATAGTTTGGGTTGTACATAGTTTGGTCTTCACTATTATTATGTATTATCTAGTAGTGAATTATCGTCTTTAATGGACTTCCTTGTTAATTATATATTACACAGTAGTGAATTATCACCTTCATTTCACTGTTAAATGTATATTATGAAGCAAAAACTAATAGCTTTTAATAGGCTTCGTTATTAATTGTGTATTATTTTACCAAAGAGTTTTTGCCTTTTGTTAATATCAAGAGCATTACTGTAAGCTAAACCGAATTATTCAAGCATTAATAAGATACACTGCTGGCCAAAATCTTAAAGCAAATGAGCATAAAGACAAAATATGCATTTTGCGTTGTTAGACACAACCACTTATTTGAGTAGAGCTTCAAAAGATGAAAATAAGAAAAGGAAAAATAAATAAATAAACACTTTTTAGCATTTAATAGGGAAAATGTGAACACTATGAAATTAGCTTAAATACTAGCTGGTCAAAAGTTTAACACCATACTAAAAAGAAGTCCTAAACAAAGTAGGAAATGCCCAACATGCTGTCTGAGTAATGAATTACACGGCCGTCATTGCGAATAACTTCAAACATTCGCTCTGGCATGGCCAATATAAGCAAAAGGCTGGCTGGAATGATATTCCAAATGGTTGAGATAGCTTCACGAAGATCATGCACTGTTTGGAATTGACGTTCACTTCTATAGACTTCCCTTGCCATCCACCCCCAAACATTTTCAATGGGGTTTAGTTCGGGCAAACACGCTGGATGGTCGAAAAGAATCACGTTATTCGCCATAAAAAAGTCCTTTGTCCTGCAAACATTTTGGATTGCAGCTTTGACCTGCTGAAAGATCCAGTCGTTTCCACATAAGCGAGGGCCTTCAGTCAATAAGGATGATCTCTCCAACATGCCAATGTAGCCAGCTGCTGTTTGACACCCCTGTATAACCTGAAGCTCCATTGTTCTATAAAAGGAGAAAGCACTCCACATCATGATGGAACCTCTTCCACTGTGTCGTGTAGAAAATGTTTCCGGTGGGATATCTTTATCGTGCCAGTAACGTTGGAAGCCATCTGGACCATCCAGGTTAAATTTTTTCTCATCAGAGAACAAAACCTTCGTCCACTTTTCTACGTTCCATGTTTGGTGCTCCTCAGCAAAGTTTAGCTGAGCTGTTTCATGGTGTGGAAAGAGGCGTGGCCTTTGAGGACGTTTACGGTTTTTAAAGCCTTTCTCTCGTAGATGCCGTCTTATTGTTTTTGAGCTGCATTCTACGTCCGTAAGTGCCTTAATCTGGTTCGACGATCGGCTGGTGTCTTGCCAGACAACCCAGCGAATCCTCCTGCTCAACGGCCGCGAAATTTTCTTGGGCCGACCACTTGAAATTCTCGTTCCATATCCCTCAGAGTCTTTTAAAAAATTTGCAACAGCAGTTTTACTGCGCCCAATCTCATCAACGATGGCACGTTGAAAGAGACCTTGCTTTTGCAACTCGACAATTCTGCCACTTTCAAACTCTGTCAACTGTTTAGCCTTTGCCATGTTTTTACCCAATGTAACACAGGAGATGTCAGTGGGAGATGTTCACAACGCTAATGCTTATCACAAATGTCTAAATTTCGTTACGTGTTTACCGATTAACGCTTCGTTTCAGTAGGGTCTTAAACTTTTGACCAGCTAGTATTTAAGCTAATTTCATATTGTTCATTAAATGCTAAAAAATTTTTTCCCATTTTTTATTTTCATGTTTCAAAGCTCTACAAAATTAAGTGGTTGAGTCTAAGAATGCAAAATGCATATTTTTTTCTTTATGTTCATTGGTCTTAAGATTTTGACCAGCAGTGTATTAGACTCTCGTTTTCCTACAAGATGCTTAATATAAATGAAAAGTGAAGCGAAAGAGTATAAAAACAAAAACATAACAATTCAGAAAAATTATCACCTAATTGTATGGTTCTCAAGAGGTACTATTATGAACATACAACGCTAAAATCTGTAGTTCGACAGCATGTGGAGGACACAGCAAATAGTTTAATGTGGCTTTGCCTAAAACAAACAAATCCAATATTATACTCAAAAAATGATTTACATGTTATGCATTATTGAAACTTCAAACTACCTACGACTGAAACAAAAAAATATAACTAAATACCTCCAATCAAATCGTATTTTTGAGAGAATAAAATAAATACCGTTAAATAAAATTTACAGAAATTAGAATTTAATTTATACGATTCAATGTTTTATAATTTTTTCTAATCCAGTCCTATTTTTTTTATTGAAAGATTTCATATACAGAATAGCAGTGTTAGTCTTACTAACTACTTCTCTTTTATGAACAGTATTTCCTTTAAGATTTGTGTGAGCAATTTTAACAAGGAAAGCATATATCGCAACCAGTTAAATATTTATATTATTGTCGTCATTTTAGTTTACCATTTTCGAACATTTCTGTTATTTTTTTTAATTTCGCGCAAAGCTACATGAGGGATATCTGTCCTAGCCGTCCGTAATTTAGTTGTGTAAAGCTGAAGGGAAAACATCACCACCCACTACCAACTCTTGGTATACTCTTTTTACCAAAATTATTTTGAAATATATACACAGCTGAAAATGTGGGCCTGTTTGATAAGGATTCGAACTCACGACCTCAGATTATTAGTCGAGTGCCTTAACTACGTGGCTAGGGAGTGTTTTCGAACGTAATTTTAAGACCCAGTACTTAGTATTTGTCGATAATGTACACTACTACCACTGGATGCCAGTGTTGAAAAGTTACCGATTCTTGAGCTTAGAATTGCTCTTCAGTCGGTAGTGGCTCGTACTGGTTGAAATATCAAGTGTTTCCGGAACCTCAAGTAAGTACTTCATTGTTGTTGTTGTTTTCCTCGTAGACACTTTTCTCTTACAGTATCTTCATATTTTAATTAAATGATTAATTAAAAAAATCATAGAATCAATAATTTTGAAATATATATATGTACACATATCAATGATAATGTTAATTATTTTATGAAATTACTTTTATTAATATTATTGTTATCGTTTTTGTTTTGTTTTTTTCACACTCAACACACTACGCTTCTGAAGAATTTCAAATAAATGCAACCACTTTCGATTAGCGGATCTAGGCTATCATATCTTTAAATTTAATGTTAACTTCCAACTCAACTGCCAGTTAAACTTAATGGTTATTATGCTTTGTAATAATAAGTTTTAAAGCAATTCAGTACTTGACAAGTCTTATACGAACTACTTTCGCCATGGTATCTTCCATAACTGTCTGTTAACCTAACATGGGGCTCTCTCCTCCTCGAGGTGTCTCTGAGTGATTTACTCTATGAGCAGTGCACCTCCTTATAATCACTTAGGATGAGAGTATGCGCTTCCGAAAATTGTACTTACAGCTAATAGTTAAGGTTTCGAAGACTTTCCAGAGATCCTGTGGTTAATGACATTTGTATTCCAATAGACAAATGCCTTTTTCGTCACCTGTGGTATCTCACGATAGTACAGCGATAAGTCTACGGACTTACAACGCTAAAATCAGTGGTTCAATTCCTCTCGGTGGGGGTTACAGGAGATAGCCCGATGTGGCTTTGCTATAAGAAATACACAAACACACACATTACCTGTGGTATCAGTTATGGCAAACTGAAATAATTTTTACTCTAATAATTTAAACAAGACTTAAACATTCCACCTGTTTTTCTGAATGGCTAGGTAACTAAAAAAGGGTATCCCCTTTCTCATTGTAGTTTATAAACCTAATTTTTTAGTTTTGTCCACTTAGTGTCTCAGCAGTAAATTTGAAGGTTTAAAATGCCAAAAACCGGGCTTCGTTACTCGAGGTGAGCACAATAGATATAGCCCGTTGTGTAGCTACATGCTCAATAATAAATAAATCTTTCTGTTTTATTCTTATTAATATTCATCACTATTTTATGGTTAAAATGTTTTAACGTTATACTGTTAGTTTGCGGAACTTTCTTCATTCAGTTTCGAATTGAAAGTATCTAATATATATTGAGTTTAGATTGATTTTGTTAATTAGTTCACATACCTTTTTCCCTCATAAATCCAAAACGAGTTTTATGGTCCCCAATTTTCCCACTGGATCTAATACTCATTTTGTTGTCAATTTAGGTTGTGTGAATTGTAATACAAAATATAGAAGCTCATATTACATGACCAAACTGTAGTAGCTAAGAAAGGTGTTTATATTATTATCATTCAGTATTGATAAAGTCACAAATTTAACGATTATTTATTTTACAGTCGGTTACCTTATTTATACATTCAAACATTAAGGACAGTTTCAAGTAATTGCAGAAAATGTCTTTGTAGAATAATTTAATGAAGTTTTTTACTTGCTGTGACGTGAATCGACCCGACAGGGTCAGGTGGTTAGGGCGCTTGATTCGTAATCTAAGAGTCGCGGGTTCAAATCGCCGTCGCACAAATCATGCTCGCCCTTTCAGCCGTAGGAGCGTTATAATGTGACGGTCGATCGAACGAACGAAATCTTGACAGGGGTTTAGTTTAGAGAGGGAGAAGTCTGAGGAATTCTCTCCCCAACAAAGATGTTCAGAAACGTTGTAGTTTCTCTTCGTCCCCGCTCATGGAAGATTATTTATCTGTACGTGGGGGTTTTCATATATTTTAATTTGGCTTATTTTGGCGGGCAACAAGGAAGTGGACAAATCCGCAGACCGCGGACCAACCCTGCGATAATATGTGGAACGTCCCATGATCAAGGCTACGGAGTGGCTGGGATCTATAAATCCAAGTGCCTCAGAATTTGTTGGGGGTGGGGGGAATGGGAGCCCCCCGAGAAAACCCACTTTCACAGGACAGGCGCCGAATATTCTACCTGTCCTGTGCCCATAGCTGAAAAGGAAGTAACATATATAAACATAAACATATATACATATATACCTTATTTATGTTGTGTGTTTTATTGAGTGATTTGTGACTGTTGAAATATGCTGTATGGTGAGGTGTATCTTGTAGAAAAGCTGGCTAATTTATATTGTGATGCAGTTCGTTCGTTTCTAAGTTTTGCTTTTGAATAGTATTTGTACGCTATTTCAGCTAGCCTGTTCCTTAGGATGGGTAGATTAATGATTTTGTGTCCATAGTTGACAGGTTTGTATGTTTGTAATCGGTTCGCTGCTCTTAGTATTTTATTTTGTTGTATTTGGATCTTCTGTAATGTATTGTTAGACATATTGGATATGACCTGACATCTATATTCTATTATTGTACGGATGTCAGCCTTGTATATTTTAATGATGCTTTCAGGTGAGCAACTAGAG
The DNA here is from genome assembly GCF_004210375.1 of Tachypleus tridentatus. NCBI lineage: Eukaryota > Metazoa > Arthropoda > Merostomata > Xiphosura > Limulidae > Tachypleus > Tachypleus tridentatus. Next base: position 57,025,721 of record NC_134825.1, read on the forward strand.
TGCTTGCTAGCTATGGTCAACTAATGTGAAATACGTTTTTGGATGGATAAATGCGGGTTGTTGGCATGTGTTTTTCCATGTTAATCTGATGTGAAATGTGATGCCGAGGAATTTAATGTGCTTTCTCATGTTAATAGGCGAGTTGCCGAGTGAGATGTTCACTTTTACTCGCGTTTTTCTGCGCCTCTTTAATTTCCTGTAAAAAGTGATTGCTTTTGTTTTTGTCGGGCTTAAAACCACTCTCCACGTGTTGCTCCAGCTCACGACAGTATGTTGTGATTTCTGAACGCGAAACACTGCCATTAGCGGGTTTTTAGACATGCTCCAGAGAGCAATGTCGTCAGCGTATTGTGAATTGTAAAGGTAAGTTAGACTTCGGAATGGTATGTCACTAACGTAAATAGTGTAAAGAAGGGACGATAGGACGGATACTTGGGGCACTCCTGTAGTGATTTTGAAAAATTTTGATAGGGTTTGTTGACTTTTATGTGAGTTGTTCTGTCTGTAAGGAAGGTTGATATCCTTTTGATAATATGGTGACTTACTTTCAAGTTGTTTAATTAAAACTTGATGGCGTTATGCCAGACACTGTCAAATGCTTGTTAACATTTAAAAATACGCACATGGTTACCTGATTGTTATTGACTGCTTTGTAAACTGATTCTATGAGTCGTGTGAGGTGATCTATTGTTTGTTTGTTTTCTCTGGAAGCGTTTTGAGATTCAAGGAGGATGTTATTTGATTCGCAAAAATGGAGGAGGCGATTTGATATTATTTGATACTATTTGATATTATGTTCTCCATCAGTTTGCCAAGACAACTTAAAAGGTGATGAGACGGAAGTTGTCAGGATTAGTTCTGTTTGTTTGTTCCTTGGGAATAGTGGTGGTAATAGCTTTGTTCCAAGTGTCGGGATAATAACCTGTTGTTAGTGAGAAAATCATGATGTTTGTGAGATGTTGTGATAGGAGATTAGAGCCTTTTTTTTAGAATAATATTAGGTATTTAATCATGTCCAGGGGAAGTGTTTAAGTTTTCGATGTTAATTTTTAGTTCAATGGTGTTGATTTTTCTATTAATTGAATGACTATTCAGAATGTTACCGGAGAATTGTGGTGTGAAGGAAGATTTAACATGTTGTTGGTGTTAAATTCTGCAGAGTTTAGGCTAAAGAAGGATTCATAATAGTCGATGACGGTCAATTCCACTATTCGTTTATAAGAGAGTAGCCCATGAGGTGGCGGTGATGACTAGCTGTCTTACATTGCTAACTTAGGGACGGCTAGCGCAGATATCCCTCTGATAGCTTTGCACAAAATTAAAATCAAACAAACTTACTAGCCTGAATAATCGTGATTACAATGGGAATGAAATAATGGATTTAGTTTAGATGCATGATTGCAAATAAATGTTTAGAGCCAGCGAGTATCATTTTTTGTACTTGGATTATTTGTTCATACTATAAATTTAGACAACTGCTTTTATTTCCATGAGGTAAAATTGTGGGAAGCGTTTTTTTAGAATATTCGGAAATCTTTCTAAGCCACGAATCATTCATATACCGATGTACTGAAGTAAGAACTGGTAGAAAATTCTCTCTTCGCGTTCTAAAAAACACGTATAATACTAAATTACTTGTCAGATACATCGGATATGAATGATGCTTTTACGAACACTGTTCTTTTAATAAAATTCGCCTCGTGCTGGAACGCTGTCAAATTTATTATTAGAAAGTGTTTATTGCTATGGTTGAAATCCCTTTCTTGTGTCTGAAATGCATGGAAGCGGCTGATTTGATAAATGTGTATTTGTAGTTTCTAGAATCTTAAATTTCCTGGAAAATGTTTATGTTACCATGATAAATAAACGTTTTAACATTCCACCAGACATTCTCCCTTATCACGTTTTACAATAGAGCACAATGATAGACACAGAAACGAAAGGGTAATGTTTCAAATGGAACGTGTAGTCAGAAAATTAAACCAATAAACCAGTTTTTGGTGAAAGAAATATTAATTGTGCTTTAATGGTGGATGAAAATTGAATTTTAATTCTACATACATGGATTTATGACGATGCCCCATCAGACAATGTCTCACCTCCATGGTTGCTGACTCTCGCTTTAAAACAAACTAACTTTTGATGTTGCATTCTAATTCATAAGTAGGGAGTTTTGCAAAAAATTTGGCATTACTTTTATAAACCATAAGATGCATATTTTGAGAACAGTTATAACTATAAGACATGAATGCTGTAATCAAATGAAGTCATCCACTAAAATCCATCTATTTTTTACAAATATTAAAAACGTTCTTTTTGATCGATGTTTCAATTGCTGGCAATTGATCAAAGATTTTCTTTGCATGAATTGAATCGTTATATGTTTTGTTTTGTGTTCAGACAAAATTGTTCTTTCGTATGTGTTTTGCATTTTCCAATTTTTTTTCTGAAAAATTTAGTATTTTGTGTTCGACTGAAAAATGTGTTTGACAATTGTTTTATTGGAGTAGAGCCATTTCTTTTTAATGTTACACGAATTTTATGTAACGGAGTACCGAAGAGTTTGCAATATTGTGTAATTTCTCATCTGGAAAAATACAAGCTATAATTACTAAATTACCTATGTAATTAGATTCTATTTTCACTTGGAAAAAACACTCTTTTGAAGTAATTTCCTGACAAAATTAAATTTTCACTTTGAAAAAATAAGCCTAAAATCGCTATCAAGTAAGTTTCAAGATGTCCTAAAAATAATAATAAAAAATACACAAAAAGGTAGACAGTATAAAAAGTGCTTAGGTGAAACATTGTCCTTTCTTTCCAAAATATGGTGAGACATTGTCCGTATACCTACATACACAACCAGATATATATTTGGTGTTATCAAATAATAAAAACAGCTCTATTTTGTTATTTCTGATTAGATAATAAAGTTGCGCTATTATTACCTATTAAAGTTTTTACTCTACAATTTTAAAAAGCCAGAATTTTATTACAAAAAATGCAACTTATATAATTGCAACGTAGAAATAGATTATTTAACTTTAGTTATAAATGTAGAGATACAATTGAGGAGCTTAGAAGGAGAAGCTTTCCACAACCATTTTGATGCAAACTGCACCTATATAAATAATGGTCTTTAAACCTTAAGCAGCATCTGTATGAAGTCATACTTTTCAAAACTAATCAGAGCTGGTGATATATTTTAAGAGAACTACTGGTCTGCTATACTTGACTTCAAGACTGTCCACTACAAGTTATTTTTCTAAAGAATACCCGCAACTTGCCTACCAGCTAATTACACAGTTGAAGCTACGCCTTCAAAAATATTTTCTCTCTTTGAAATACAATTTGTGGCATGCGCTCTGAAAACGTGTTTTACTAAATGAAGTACATCAGTTAATAGCAAGTGTTATGAGGGGTTTATTACAATCTATATAGCTTAGTGGTTATGACATTACACTGTAATCTAATCTGTGGCTTGCAGGTTCGAAACCCTCACTGAATATGCTCACCATCTCAACGGAGGGATGTTATAGTGAGAACCATTCAAGTGCTGACGATGGGTAGTATTGACTATATCTCTTGGATCTAGTCCAACATTTCAATATTAAAAACGACTAGCAAAATTTACTAAACAAACAATCAATATACAGCGCACAATATTGGTGTGTGTATGATAATCTCTGAATAACATGTACATAATTGTAATAATATCAATATAATTGTTCAATGATAGTAATAATACCAATATACTATTTGTTCAATAATAGAAATGATAATACCAATATACTTGGTGAATAATAGTAAAATAATACCAATATACTTCGTCAGTGATAGTAATAAAACCAGTATAATTATTCAGTAATGGTAATAATACCAGTATAATTTTCGGTAATTGCAATAATACCAATATACTTTTTCAATAATAGTTATAATACCAATATGCTTGTGAAATAATAGCCCTCGGTGATGTTGCAAGCAATAACGTTGCAAAAGTGCAAGAAAAATAAAGAATAGTTCTTTTTTTTTCTCTCTCAAGTGAAGATGTGCGTGGACAGACCTTAAAAACCAAATAGTTACTTGTTATTAATTTAAAGTAGTCCACATTATTGTACTGTTTCTTCAATATTGTAAGAAATATTAATATCATCAATAATTAATTTGAAGACGGTCATTCATTATTTTTTCAGTTAAGTACAGTGGTACTTCGGTTCTCGAACTTAATCCGTTCCAGAAGGCTGCTCGAGAACCGATTTGTTCGAAAACCGAATCAGTTTTTCCCATAAGAAATACTGTAAATTAAATTAATCCGTTACAGACCTCCAAAATTACGCATTATGATGCATTTTAAGTAAAAAAATATTGCTTATTTATACCTATATAATAATACTTGCATGCATAAAGTCAACCACAAAAACTATAAACACAATAAAAAACAATAAATGAAAATTTAACTGCACTTTACCTGTGCTGAGGAGAGCTAATGGCGTAGGTGAAAGGTGGTGAGGAACGTGGAGAATAGGAGGGTTATTATTGTTTGAAAGGGGAGTCACCTTCCATAAGAACGTCAGGTAACTCTCCTTCTGGGGTTCTTTCTCTTTTCTGTCTCTTTGCACCGCTACAACCTGCTTGAGGCTCACTGGACCTATTTCTCACTAAAAACTTGTCTTATGAGGTTTGTTTCTGCCTGCATTTTAAAATGTTTCTGAAGTAAGACATGGCATTGTCATTGAAAAGCTTTATGCTACGGTTTGCTACAGCTTTGTCAGGGTGAAATTTGTTCATAAAACTTTGTAACTCTCCCCATTTTCCACACATTTACTTGATTAGTGAACTAGGAGCATCCTCCCTTCCTCCTCCTCATCTGAAGACACTTCCTCAGTTGCCTTCTGTTGCTGCTCCTTTTGAAGGTCTTGGTGTTCTTCCGTGGTGAGCTCATATTGTGGTCTTCCACCATCTCCTCCACATCATTACCACTCACATTCAAGCCCATACACTTGCCTAGTGAGACAATATCCTCGACAACAAGCTCAGACTCAAAACCTTCAAAGTATCTATCTGCTACTGAGTCTGGCCACAATTTCTTCCAGGCTGAGTTCATGGTCCTCAAAGGCACTTCCCTCCAGACTTTCTCTATGATCCTCAAGCAATGGAGGATATTAAAGTGATTTTTCCAGAACTCTCTGAAGGTTAACTGTGTGTCAGAGGTCACTTCAAACCACCTTTGAAGCAGTGCTTTGCTGTAGAGTTCCTTAAAGTTCGATATGACCTGCAGGTCCATGGCTGAATGAGAGGAGTCGTGATAGGGGGCAAGAGCTTAACCGTAATGAAACTGTACTCCTCCACCAACCCATTCTCCAAGTCTGGTGGGTGAGCAGGTGCATTGTCCATCACAAGAAGGGCCTAGAGTGGCAACTGTTTTTTTCCGTGAGGTATTTCTTTACACTTGGGACAAACACTTCATGGACCCACTCCATAAAAAAATTGCTTGGTTACCCATGCTTTACTATTAGCCTTCCACATGACATTTAGTTTACTTTTCAGGACATTATTTTTCTTAAAAACCCTCGGGTTCTCAGAATGGTACACAAACAAAGGTTTAAGTTTTAAGTCCCCACTTGCATTACTACATAACAATAGAGTTAGTTTGTCCTACATTGGCTTGTGTCCTAGCAGTGACTTCTCCTCCTTGGTGATGAAGGTCCTCTTAGGCATTTTCTTCCAAAAGAAGCCTGTCTCATCACAGTTGAACAGTTGTTGGGGAATAAAACCCTCAGCTTCTACATAATCCTTAAATTCCCTAACACATTTATCAGCAGCGTCTTTGTTAGAACTGGCACCCTTCCCATGTCTCACCACACTATGTATGACATTTCTCTTCCTAAATTTTTCAAACCACTTCCTACTAGCCTTAAAGGCATCACTTGTATCATCACTCGTTCCAGGGGTGTTTTTCAGAAGGTCAGCATGCAACTGCTTTGCTTTCTCACAAATGATGGTCTCAGAAATGCTACCACCAGCTGACTGTTTTTCGTTTATCCAAATCAACAACAGTTTTTCTTCCTCTTCTATTGTTTGTGATATTTGTTTCGTGAGCACTGTCACTCCTTTTGCAACATCGCTATGAAATCTTTTTTCACCTCAACTGTGGCTTTAACAACTTTTCTTTTTGGTTTGCTGCTTTCATTATCCTTCTTTGACCCCATGATGGCTTATTTAATCAGAATATTTAAAAAAAAAAAACAAAAAAAAGAAAAACGAGAACGTTCACAGCAGATTTTAGCGGGGTGTGGACTGAGCGACAGGTGCGGGTAAAATGTTTTGGGCAAGCTAGCTTGACGTGGGCCGAAAATGATCGAAAGGTCGTTCGGGTCATCAGTCGGGTTATTTCGGGGGTTCGGGCCACGACAGCTTGGTTCGGGAACCGAGTTTATGTTCGACAACCGAGACATTTTTTTCTCAAACAATATGTTCGAAAGCCGAATTGTTGAAGAACTGAGATGCCACTGTATTTATTTGTAAAACGTAAACGATTAACATTTACATAACAATAACATTTATTCTTATAAATGGGATAAAAATTCTAATAATATTTAAAAGCTGATATCCTGTGTGTACGACACCATTAAAATATTCCCCGTGTAATACGTGTATTATAAGAGTGGACGTTATTTTTAAGATTGGATGGTGGGTGGGACGGTGTTGCTGACTGACACACCTTCCCTCTGGTCTATAGTTCAAAACTGTGGCTAGTGGCAGAGAGCCTTAGTTACTTGACTATGAAGATAAAATACAAATACATAATCAGTGCTAAACGGAAAAATTTGTAATAAAATTCCATGTGCTACTGATATTTACTTTTTAAGAGCTTTACCTTCCATAAATGAACTATAGTTTTTCTCAGTTTACATCAGTCAGTTTTTAAACATTTTTACATACTGTTTTAGTCTCACGGACTATAACTATATTACTCACTGAGTAGTCGAAAATGTTGAATTAACAGAATTTTGACTATTACACCATAAAAACTGTTTATCATATGGATAAATTTTAGTAAACCTGCTTTGTTCAGTGCATAAAGTTTATATGTATAATCGTCAACCTAAGACGGTTGATGTACAACTATCTCAGTTTACTACAATGATAGAGATACGCCATTCAAACGTAATATATCTTCTTTTTTTATTTTACATGCAATATGGGGCTACACGCTCATTACTGTAAAGTTCTACAGCATATTATATTACATATAAATTTCTAGAAACTTATACTGTAAAAACAAGCTACTTAAGATGTCAGCCAAAGAACTGATTGACTGTTTGGAATTGAGTACAAATCTACGTAATGGACTGGCTCGGCATGGCCAGGTGGTTAAGGCACTCGACTAGTAATTGGAGGTCGCGAGGTCGATAAATGCTACTTGGTTAGTTTTTGCCTGTTCAGAGGTAAACTTAATGTTGGGATATATAGAGTTAACGTGGTTGAAAAAACAAAGTGTGTGTTCTGTAGATGTGAATCCAGCAATTGTATCGTCAACATACCTGTACTTACAACCACCACTATATATCTAGTCTCCTACTAGTACAGCAATAAGTGTACGGATTTGCAATGCTAATATCAGGGGCTCGATTCCCCTCGGCGGATTCACCACCTATTCCGATGTGGCTTTGCTATAAGAAAACACACACACACTATACATCTAACTGCAGCGCCCTCTACAATCCCGAACTCGTTTACACTCTCTTTCCTAAGACGTGTGTCCGGCAACGTCGGCAACGTGTGTCTTTGTTAACCTGAAGATGCCCTAAAATGGTTGAAACGTTGTTCTCTGCTTTATTAGCAAAAGTGTTAATACCAATACCAGACTCCTGAGATACATTTCTACTTCAAGTGGGTTTCTCGTCATCACAAATGTCCTCCCTCTTCTTTATCAGTTCAAAATTACCGTGAATTACACTGAGATAACCCTATGTTTTGCTTTTCTTGAAAAATTCTGAAAGAAACAAAGAAACTATAAACGTTGATGTTAAGCCATTTAATTTTCACTGTGAAAATTATTTTCAGTTTTATCAGTATGGTTAAAATATTGCAATTTTCTTTTACTTTAACATGCTTAAAAATAATGCACAGTTTACAAGAATTTCAAAATTAAACAGTAAAATCTAGGATGAATAAAGTTTTACGTGTCTTACTTTGACTGGTAATTGTAATTACTATTCTTTATTTCATTCAGATGAAAAAACCGTTGATATATAATGGTTTTAATTGGATATTTATAATGGTTTACGTTATCTGTAGTTGTGATATGATGACAAGTTACTATTTGTTGTTATGTAATTGACCTTTAAGTCCAAGGCGAACCGGATATCTAGCTGTCTCTACTTGTCTGACTTATGAAGTTGCTGATTCCGTGATGTTTAAAGACAAGCTAGCCATCGTGGTTGTAATTAAAATACAGTTTGACGACTTAAAAAGTGCCAGCTTTATTTATAATCTCAAGAAGCTATGACGAGCAGAGATTTTTTTGTTTTTTGTCGTTCAAAGTTCTCCAAGTGTCTTTCCGATACGCACAAGAAACTGGTTAACGTCTTTTGACATTCGAAAGGCTAAGGTTTTTTTGTAAGAAGATTTTGAAATTAGAAGTTATAATAAATCTACTTTTATTATAACATGACATTGCAAAATAGACAGGAAGTTGCTTAAGAATTACATCTAAGTTATGTTTATTGTCATCAGGAAGAAATGAAAATAGGTGCTTGATTGTCTTTTATTGCTCAAATTAAGAAGCCATTTTTTCGTACTCTGACGAACAATAAGTATTAGCTTGTCACAATTGTATAACATACTGTTGTAGGCTATCTTCAGTTTTATCTTAAACGCTTGTATCATTGTTTGTATAGAAGATGTGTTTTGCGTTCCATCATGAACACATGACAGTATTGTCTTGAAAGTTTAGGAAGCGAATTGAACAACATAAACTGGAGTCATGCGTTTGTGTTTGTTTTTTGAATTTCGCACAAAGCTACTCGAGGGATATCTGTGCTAGCCGTCCCTAATTTAGCAGTGTAAGACTAGAGGGAAGGCAGCTAGTCATCATCACCCATCGCCAACTCTTGGGCTATTCTTTTACCAACGAATAATGGGATTGACAGTACATTATAATGCCCCCAAGGCTTAAAGGGCGAGCATGTTTGGCGTGACGGGGATGCGAATCCGCGATCCTCAGATTACGAGTCGCACGCCTTAACACGCTTGGCCATGCCGAGCCGGAGTCATGCGAGATTAGAAAAAGTCGTTGATTCATTAATGAGTCACTCACAGGAGTTGATTTGTTAGTGATACAGTCGTTTTGTTTTCTATTCAGTGTTGTATACTTAGATATAGCTGTTTAAATACGTACCAGAGTTTCAAGAAATATATTATGTACGAATGAAAATTAACATAATGATAAAAAAGGAACGTAGTGTTAAATGTTTATTTTATTGTTTCAAGGTTAATCTACGAGTTGAAGTTACCATACTTTCTAGAATATTCAACTTCCCCAAAATTAAATGTCGGATGTGCAAGACTGTTTAGTTTAAGATTTATTATTTTATTTATTTAATGATTTATTGTTTAATAATTTTTTACTTTTCATAATAAGAGTGTTAAAAGTTTATTATTTTAAAAGCGATAATCATGTCAAGTTTCGTTAGGTAACTGTGTACGAGTCGTACAACGTTCGTGTTGTTTAAATGTACTGGGGTTTTGTAATATTGCTGACGTCATATTATCTGAAGTTCTTTCTCATTATGTTTAATATTGTTATTAATAAAAAGCTAAATATTTCTATTCCGTGTTATAAATACGTGCAGATAAGGTAAGTAAGTTAGTGAAAGCAAAAGTGAAATTATATTGTGTCATTGTCGGTTAGCCGTAACGGGCGATTTCTAAAATGAAAGTTTCACAGTTTATTATAGTACCGTAAGAGACAGAAGAGAATAATTCGTCTTTTTATTTAGTTTCTAAAGTAACTGAACCAGCCTGCGTGGAACTTTTGAAAATAATGTGAATTATTTAAAGCTCTAGATTAAACTGTGATAATCCATAGTGTAAATGATTTTTGTACCTACGTTTGACTTGTTTTAGATTATTTCAAAACAAGTGTATTGTGTGCTATCTGTTTATTGTTGAAATTTATCGCCAACAAATCACAGATAACAACTGTAAAGAAGCCGTCCCTATAGGTCCGGTATAGCCTGGTGATTAAGGCAGTCGACTCATGATCCGAGGATCTCGGATTCGAATCCCTGTCACACCAAACATGCTCGCCCTTTCAACCGTAGGAGCGTTATAATGTAACTATTCGTTGGTAAAAGAACAGCCTAAGTGTTGGCGGTGGGTGGTGATGACTAGCTGCCTTCCTTCGAGTCTTACACTGATAAATTAGGGACGACTAGCGCAGATAGCCCTCGTATAGCTTTGCGCGAAATTCAAAACAAACCAAACACAAACCGGCCCTATAAAAAATTGACACTACAATCTTCTGCATTAATAGCGTTACTATATTGTGTCAGTGTGTAAGCTTTATTGGAATGTGTGATAATTTTTTTTAAATAAGGACAGTGCACCAAGACACTTAAGCCTGTTCTTGTGAACCATGTCTCGTAAAAACCGAATCCAAGAGGGAATGAACTGAATGAATCGTTAATTTCTTAACCCTAAATTACCGACTTTTAAAGATATATTTTCCTAAATTATTTCTACACCAAACGCCTCATGAATAAACAACTTCATTGGTTACAGAGTCTGAAATAATTTAAGTTTCTTATAAAATCTTATACTAGTGGTACAACCAATATTATTATTCAACACACTATGTCAAATCACAACATTATAAGATAAAATTAAAGCAACTTGTTTCTTGTAGAAGGAGGGTAGTAATCTGTATATTTTATGTAGTGATCTGGTCGCTTGTTGAAATGTTTGATACACAGTGATGTCAATAGAACTCTAAATTTTAGTACGTTTAGAAACCAGGTTTCGACACCCTTGGTGGGCAGAGCACAGATAACCATTTATGTAGTTTTGTGCTTAATAACAAACAACAGTAGTACGTTTTAAAATTGTTTTATTCTACTAATTTTTCCTTGTATTAAAGGATAAATACTCATAATCTTGCAAGAATTATTTATCGAAATTTTACCGAGTTATCTTTCATGTTATGTGTAAAGACCGTTAAAATAAAAAAAACCCTAAAAGTCGAGAATTTATAGTAAATAATTACTTTTAAACTACCTTATTGATGGCATACTGAACATGTTGAAAAATAATTGAGATCCCACTATTCATTGGTAAAAGAGTAGCCCAAGAGTTGGCGGTTGGTGGTGATGACTAGCTGCCTTCCCTCTAGTCTTACACTGCTAAATTAGGGACGGCTAGCACAGATAGCTCTCGAGTAGCTTTTTGCGAAGTTCAAAAACAAACAAATAATAATTGAGATTCATATTGTTGTTAAACTACAAAATTCACTAATAGTCTTTTAATTTCCCACTCGCATCATTACACTGTAGTGCGTTGTCTGTCAGGGACGTTTAATGTTGCAATTTGTACTGTCATGACGTAAGTAAAACGTGTGCATATCTTGAATCACGAGAAGAAGTATGCACTCTGTAGGCTACAATACAGCAAAACTTATAGTCTTTAAAAGTAGGACCTAAAATATTTGTGACTCTTAACATTGATTTTAGCTATTCTTGAAACAATACGCCTTCGGGGATCCTGCGGAAATAAATTTATTGTATTTTCATACTTGAGAAAACTGTAAGTCGCTAATAATAAAAACTGAAGCCTTCATTATTAATTATTGCGTAACATCTGTCGTTCAGTTAGCCATGTAACATTTTCTTCGTTTACCGTTGTTTTAATACATACATTAGGCGTTAATATTTTAATATTAATGTTTTATTTCACTGTATATTTAATTGTTTCCCTAGAACATATCATTTCATCTTCTATCCTTATTGATACCGTTATCTGCCAAATTATATTTCTGTTATTCCTAATTTTGAAGACTAAAGGATTAAAATTGACTAATCTATCGAGTTGACCAATCTAGTTAAAGATAGTAGATGATAGGTTACAATCATTAGAATTGTTGTTGGTCTATTATTTTAAAATTCTGAATGTTCCATTTCGTATACAATACACACATGCACATTACAGCTAAACGCTTAGAATTTACAGCAATTTAAGGCTTAAAGGCACAGCGGTGTTTCTGTAACATTTATTTAAAATTTCATTACTTACAGGCAAATTCTAGTCCCAAACAATTTTAAAATGTTACCAACTTAATATTTTTTGTCAATACTCGAAGTACGTCTTAAGAAACAGGACCCAAAACAGACTAGACATTTACGTGTTTATCTTACGAATTTCATCAATTATTAATTCTTTAGTTTTTATTTGACTGATTTGATACATTTCTAAATTGACTTAGTTATTTTTATTGGTCTTTTCTCCTAATCAACTAATCTATGGATTGTGACAACAATCAACAGTAAGCGGCAGCAAAATTTAAGAACGCTGTCAGTTTTTTTTTCCCATTCATGACAGGTTTATTATCTGATCGCTAAGAGTTAAAGATACACTCGGATGACTGACCTGTTAAGGGATATTTTTGTTAGTTTTTTTCATTGCTTTCTATATTGTATCTTTCTATGAACTGTTTCATTCTACTGTTTAGCATTTATCAAGGAGATAAGTATGTATTGTAAAACATTATGACATTTCAATAAGAAAACAACAACCATAATTCTACCTTTACAGATTATTACCATGTACAGTTATTCACTATAATTACTGTATTATATACTCCACACTGCCTGTTTAATGCTGTACTTTTATGTAAACTGTCTGGTTGAAGCTGGGTATCTGTTACTTAATAAGCGGAATTGCACTCAGTATTCGAAGCTTTTTCGTCATTCAGCGCAAATGATCATTCACAGACGATAATATTATATATTTGTCTCATCATCAATTCAAAAGAATAATCGTAAATTTTTTGTTGCTTCTACATTCTAGACGAACATTTAGATGGTTCCGAATGTTTCCACCTACTTGAATTTATTCCATACGTTCTTATTCAACTAGATGTTCTGCTCTTGTAGTAATTCCATCATATTATGTTTATAATTGAAGACGGTGAAGTTTATCTTCGTTAGCTAGTTAACTGCTTTCAGCATATTAAAAGGCAAGTACGTTTCAGACCATATTACGAGCTATTTTATATACCATGGCGCGTATTATTCAAATTTAGAAATTCACAACAACAACAAAAATTTGATCATTTAATTATAATTATAACGTAACTAGTAGTTTGCGTATTCGTACCCCGCTGGTATAGCGGTAAGTCCACGACTTTACAACGCTACAATCAGGGGGTTCGATATCCCTCGGTGGTCTCAGCAGATAGCCCGATGTGGTATTGCTATAAGAAAACATACACATTTATATATTCATTCAGAATATAATGAAGTTTAAAAGAAGAAAAATGTTACAGATTTTTACTTTTGGAATTACGTCAATTTCGAAAATGACAAACTGAAATTAATTGTAATCCATTAACCTTTGATCGTGATATGTCACGACATGGTTAACGTATTATTAATTACCTAACCTAATTATCGTAATAGGTTTTGGTTTGGTGTATTTTGAATTTCGCGCAAAGCTACATGAGGGCTATCTGCGCTAGCCGTCCCTTATTTAGCAGTGTAAGACTAAAGGGTAGCAGCTAGTTATCACCACCCACCGCCAACTCTTGGGCTACTCCTTTACCAACGAATAGTGGAATTGACCGTCACATTATAACGCTCCTACGGCTGAAAGGGCGAGCATGTTTGGTGCGACGAGGATTCGAACCCGCGACTATGAGTTGAGTGCTTTAACTACCTGGCCATGCCTGGCCCGTCGTAATAGGAATAAGATAGTAAATGGCATCTTTTATAATTAAATCCGGTAGAGCCGTGAAAGGGTATCTAGTAGATGTTTATGATTAGTTACTAATTTGAAGCTTATTTAGAGCCTACTGTAACATGTGCAATATTTCATTAACTTGTTATAAAAATCAAACAGATTGCCATTAAAATAATCTACTAACCACTGTTATAATTTACTGATATGAAGTAATAATTATTAAAGATTTAATAAACGTTACTGTCACGTTTTAGCAAACATTATGAAAGCAAGGAAAACAATTTTGTCACGTGAAAACTTAACTGTATTTGTTTCTAGAGGCAATAAGGATCTCATTAAAAGAACATTTGTGTGAAGAGAGCGTGGCTTATGGTGAGCTTGTTCTGGTTGTGAACCATATCCTCAAATCTACATACAGGAGCAATAAGACAGACGGCTAATAAACATTTGGGTTATTCATTAAAACGAGTGGTGTGATTAAATTGTAACGCCTACTCCGACAAGGCCGACCCTTATTCTGCAACGTGTTTCATTCCTGTGACTTGCGAAACGAGAGCCCTAACGTGGATGGTTGTTACGTGAATGATTGTTTGTGTGTTTATTTTGAATTTCGCGCAAAGCTACTCGAGGGCTATTTGCGCTAGCCGTCCCTTATTTAACAGTGTAAGACTAGAGGGTAAGCAGCTAGTTATCACCACCCACCGCCATCTCTTGGGCTACTCTTTTACCAACGAGTAGTGGGATTGACCGTAACATTATAACGTCGCCACGGCTGAAAGGGCGAGCATGTTTGGCGCGACGGGGATGCGAACCCGCGACCCTCAGATTACGAGTCGCACGCCTTAACACGCTTGGCCATGCCGGGCCCTTACGTGAATGAAAAACATGTAACTGCAGAACAATAAATTTATACAAGATGAAGGAGTCAAAATCACACGAAATAATGTGTTTAGATGATTAAGATAATTAATAACAATGTTCTTCAATGTGGCATTTTTAAGATAATAATTTATTACACTTTTTAAAATATTAAAATTCATTGTCTACGAATATTTTGAATTTTTAGGTACAGTGTCTACGGAGGTTAATACAAGTACGTGGCCCTACATGGCCAGGTGGTTAGGGCGCTCAACTATATTTGACTGATCTCAAGATTGTTTGTTTGTTTGAGGTTAAGCACAAACTACACAATGGGCTATCTTTTCTTTGCCCTTCACGGGTATCGAAATCCGGTTTCTAGTAATGTAAGTCAGCAGACATTCTGTGGTGCTACAGTGTTGTTAATTACGTTTCTTTTACATATGTGATGGACTTGAAATTTATTTTGAACTACTTCACCTATTCTGTGTCGTTAAGGTTGAAACATTGCCTTAATACGTTCTTCTACTGCACTTTCCACCTAAAAACATCTTCAAGTTCTTCACGTTGAAATAAAAAGAGACATATATTCGCTATTTCCAAAAATTTCAAGTAATACTCGAGTTTTGTACACACTTTTAATTTTTTTTATTATGTAATCACCTTAATAAATATTTTTTAAAGTATGATCTATTAGTAACAGTAAACTAATATTTTTACTTTAATTAGCTCATTCGAGTATATTTCAGCATTCCCTGATATTTCTTTAAATAATTTTTACTTATCGGGCCCGTTGTGGCCAGGTGGTTAAGATAATTCGACGTGCGCGGGTTCGAATCCCCGTCGCACCAAAAACGCTGGCCCTTTCATCCTTGCGAGCGTTATATTGTGGCGATTAATCCCACTATTCGTTGATAAAAGAATCGCCACAGAGTCAACGGTGGGTGGTGATGACTAGCTGCCTTCCCTCTAGTCTTACACTGCTAAATTATGGACGCAAATAGCCCTCGTGTAGCTTTACGCGAAATTCAAACCAACAAGATTTGTTTGTTACCTAATGTTAATGTAGTCTAGTCATGAATCAGAGGTTCATGGTTTGTAGCCAATTACTGGAAAAACTAGTTTTGTGAAGGAATGCAAGGGCGCTATGAGAAGGTTTTTTTTTTTTCATTAATTGAGGACAAAGTTCTAGTTGAGAGGTCAAATCACACTATTTAATCAAACAAGAGTAACAAATATGCTGAATAAAGTGCTTTCATAACACGCCACTTATAGAGATAATTTGAGCACAAAAATAATAATAACCTTTCTATTGAATCAGTATCTTGTTTCACAGTTTATAAAATTAAAGTTAAAAAAACAGACAAATTTACATAATTATGAAACATCATTTTTCTCTCTCTCTTACAAACATATATATATATACAATTAAATTATTCTTTAAATATCTTAAGATTAATATAAATCCTGTGAAAATATTAAAATATCATATAAGATAGTCTTCCTGTTCTTAATTAATTAATATGCATACATAATGTGCAATATTAAACCATTGTATCTTCAGACAATGTACAGTGTTGAATACGTTATATTAAAAGAATTTTGACGTTAAATTCGGTGTTTTCACGTCTTGAAATACTTTATTTAACAGCCAAACATAAGAGTAGCCCAAGAGTTGGCGGTGGGTGGTGATGACTAGTTGCCTTCCCTCTAGTCTTACACTACTAAATTAGGGACGGCTAGCACAGATAGCCCTCGAGTAGCTTTGTGCGAAATTCCAAAAACCAAACCAAAAAACCAAACCGTGTCATCACACTACTTAGGTAATGCCACACAATGTCAAAATATAGTACTGATACACCTCGGTCCGCCGCAATTTTATATCGGATGTGGTCGTAAAGTAACTTGCTGTTTTAACGTAACATGTTCAACCCTCTGTACATATGGTCTGGAATGATAAGGGTTAAGCAGAGAATTAATAAAACCCGCATTTGGTTGTAACGATTTTAATATCACATGATACTTTCAATAACACGAAATTACTAATGTTACTAACTTGTACTGTAATCTACAGTTTCTCATCATTTATTTAATGCATACGTATAAAAATAATGGCTACACAGTGGAGTTGAATCTTTTTCCGTACAATGTGTATAAGCCGCATTTGAGCCCCTTCTCTAAGTAAAGTATTCTTTCTGTCATTGTTCTACTGTTCCTACGACGTGTGAAGAGAACCTTTCTAGCTCCAGCAACCACTTTGAATACAAACGATTTAGAAGTTGATCATTCTAATAAATGAACTTTAACACTGATTCTGAATAAAGATCAGTTTACTTATTCTTTATTCATTGTTTAATTCTTTGTTATTGTGAATAAGCGTTTCTTCATATTAGTTTTTTATTATTGAATTTTTAAATAAAAATTATAACAAGATGAAATTGATACAGTTTTGATTACTTTATATGAATAATAAAAGTCTTTATTGAGTTCCAATTGCTATTGGATATAAAATAATGTTATATCTGATTTTGATTTTATCGTTGAAAGGAATCATCTAGATCAGTCTCACTCTTCATCCACTCGGAAAATTTCTAACACTGGAGAAGAGATGTTTTGACAATCTGAAAAATTATTCATAAGTTTTATAATATAATAAACACACAGAAACATAACAGATGTATGAAGAAATTAATGAAGCTAAAGATGTATCGCGTATTTGAAATATATTTTCAAAGATGTAATGCATCGAACTTTATTTGAAATAACATACTCAGTTGTGTTTTAATTTAAGCTAAGCTCATTCTTAGCTTTAGTGGATATCTAAAACTTTGTTTTGTCTGTCAAGGTAGTTAGGTAATGTGTCAGTTATAGTCAGCGTGTTGATATAGTGCTGGAATGTTCAGCTGCTCTGTGATTGTGAGCGTGACAGCCAACTACTGTGAGTACTATGCATTCGTAAATTTGAAATGGATTATTAGGTTATGGTAGCTTGGAATACGTAATTCTTGACAATTAATGCACCTGGTAGGGGTAAATAATTTTAATACATCTTGTAACATGAATCTATATTATTTTTAAATTGAATATGAACACGTCGTGTTTACACAGGTAATATCTGGATAAGACAAATAGACTAACAAGTTAAAGTCCACCCAGAAACACCAAATGAAACTGGTTATTATTTTACGTAAGCTTGCAGCTTTGACTACTACACATCCTGGAAATAATTGATTCATAATGCTTTGTTTGTAATTAGGTAAGGAGCTACACAGTGGGCTATCTGTGGTCTGCCCACCACGGGTATCGAAAACCCGATTTTTAGTGTTGTACGCCCCGCAGACGTTCCGCTGTGTCACGGGAAGGGGCGCTAAATAATGATAGAAAATTAATGTGAAACTAAATTTATCATTTGATTCACCACTTTTCAGTTTCTGGTTTCAGGGAATAGTGCCCATCACCATTAACTCCTCATAACAGCAAGTCGTAGGAATTAGTCTACACTTCGAATCGTGTTGGATATTATATGCTTATGAATATGTTTTATTGACACGGTATTCCTATATTTGTGTCCAGTGTCATAGTCAGCTTATCATTTATTTTCAATATTTTAAATAGCTTTGTTCTCTAGACAATACACAAGAATAAATTAGTAGCATCGATACTGCTTGTTACTGAAATTCCAACATAAATGTAAAATTTGTCTCTGAGTAAAGGATATTCCAAAACACTGTATATATGTTTCATAATTAGCTTTTAAACAGAGTGTAAGTCAAGTCATAAACTGAAGCACATTTTATGTCGCTAAAAATAAAATATTTCTCTGTTTAGTAGAGTATTATTCATGTTCGTGACAGAAGTATAAAATTTATATTGCTTGATTCGTGACGTTTTTGGTTGGCAACACAGACTGTTGGCGAGAATAATTAGGGATATAAATAAGGACGTGATGGCCACAGTGCCACAGCACAGTGAACCATCTTTAATATCACTGTAGAACAAAGTTTTTGCTTCTTGAACACTGTTGAGTGTTCCTTATAGATATTTGGCTGCTGATCACGAAAATCACATCCAAATTTGCTCATCACGTACCGTTTCATCGAAATCTTCAGTTTTGCTACAATGGAAAAACGATATCAGGGCAACTGGAATCCTTCAATGCTTGCTGACACTTGTTGGGCACAGCAACGAGATGCACTGGACATTGAATACAAACGAAAATCAGGAGTAAAACACTTTTAGTTATGTTGAACTTAATAGCGTATTAGAAACATAAACTCAATTAAATACGTTATTGTCGGTAAACAGTTAACTGTCTATTTCTCAGAGTTGCTACGTGATGAAGCAAAACCAAAACTATATTTGTGCATACCCACCAGGTACCTGTCACAATCAGCAAAACTTTTCAGGAAGCAAATCATTTTCAAAAAAATTGTTGTGCAGTGCATTCGCTCAATAAACGCAATTTTTCAATATGATAATTTCATTTGCACTTTTAAGACTTCTTGTTACGTGTAATTTATATTTTCGTTTTAAAATATAATTATTATTTTTATTTTGCTTCTAGATAGGTAAAAACAACTAAATTTCATTCATATATTTCTAAAAACTGCGACACAAGAAATTTTGGAAATATGAAATCTTCGTCATAATTTGTTTGGCAGAGAACGTCGTCTTTGTTTGATAAAACACCCTTCAGATAGGAATATTAAGTGTAAACTTTACGTCACTTTTCAGGATATGGATTTGTAACTGAGAAAACTACCATTTGACACAAGTTTTACACAAAAATGAAAAGTGTTTAAGAAATACGTAGAGTTCCTTTATCAGTAGATTAAATAATTCAGCAAAACAAGAATATTATTTTAGTTTACATAAACTTTCGTGTAGCTGTGATTCAGTTTATACTAGACAGATATGTACGAATTTAAAATTAAATTAAAAGAACAAAATCTGCTATAGAGGAACTAATTCGAAAACAAACTGAATATGTAGCAAACTTGGCTGCTTTTATTGATAGTGTAAATGTTAAACTTGTTAACCAGATTGAACATAAGGATGAAAGAAATAAAGTCATTACAAATTTAAAAAAAAAAAATCATACTGAATGAGGACTGTGGTCCACGTGTTACACTGAATAATTACTTTGGTTCAAATATTAAATAAATTATTTTTAGGAAATAGATTTTGTAGTATTGGTGGCGCCATGAGTTGTCAATATTTGTACGGTAATTTAT
This sequence comes from Tachypleus tridentatus, assembly GCF_004210375.1. Lineage (NCBI taxonomy): Eukaryota > Metazoa > Arthropoda > Merostomata > Xiphosura > Limulidae > Tachypleus > Tachypleus tridentatus. The sequence goes on from NC_134825.1 coordinate 57,045,769, forward strand.
GCTATTACATCTATATATGAACATTTGAATGGAGGTGTGTAGCTTTTATTTAAAGTCCCCTCTCCGTAGGTCAGCAATAAATTTAAAAACTTGCATTGCAAAAATCCAGAGTTCGATTCCTTGCGATAGCGTATTGTGTTGCTTTGAATTAAAATAAAAACAACAATGCTAACAGTTTCTGGTAGTGTGGAGTCGGTACTTTCTAAACATGTAAGATTGTCTAACAAACTTGTTGCCATTTTTAATACATTATTGTACATTTTTAAAGCTCTGATGTTCTTACTTTATGTAACATCACAACTTCTTGCTTTGACTTTGTTACAGAACTTAAAAAATATATTTATTTAACATGTGCGTGTTTTAGTTTTACATTTTTGGTCTTCATACTTCATTTCAATTTTTTTAATTTTCGTCAGCTCAGAAGGACTAACTTTTAACAAGTCTCTGTTTACAACCAAGAAAAAGTCTTGGAACATCCAGCACTGGTAGTTTAGTTTACTTTAGATAGAAACCCAAACTTAGCAATTTGTTGTCACCTTCTATGCAAATTAGAATTGTTATTATTAATGTTATTATTTATGCGTGTAAGAGCTTAATTTATAAACCTCCACAACTTAATCTAAAATCAAACGTCACAATCTTTAAATACAAATTATTTTGCTGTTGGGGATTCATGAAAAAAGCATTATTTGTTTTAGAAGGTCAATAAGTTAGCGATTGGAAACATTCTGAAATTTTTCTTTCACAAAGTTTGTTATCTGTAAGCTATAATATTTTCTAGCTCTAGTAAAAAATAAACTGCTTGTATAAATACTCTCTATTTTTTTGAAAGTTTAACTTTTAAAATAATCATGAGCGATTTTCATGTAATGAAAATGTGTCATTAAGATTTGAAAAGGATGTGCCTTCGTATATCGATATTACTTAAAAGTAGAGATAAAATATCAACCATAAGGAATACACATTAACATCTCAATAGATATATTGCAATAATAAGTTGTTCTGGAACTACTATATCGTGTAATTAGGGATATTATCTAAATCCAATTACACTTCGCTATTTGATTTTGTGGTTAGGTATATTATCTTAATCCAACTACACCCTTTCTAAAGTTCAGAGTGATTCCTTGTGATCTAGATCTTGCAAACAAAGAAAAAGGCTATTGATGCAACACAGCTGTACATGCAGAAAATTTAAAAGTGAGGGAATTTTGTTTTATTAAATCTTTTTATTATTTAACTTGTCAGATCTTACGTTGCACAGAACTGTCTACTGAATACAACAAATGAGTATCTAAGATATTGGTGTGAAAAAGCATGTAGGTATTCATTAGAAAATAAACAGATATATCCATTAAAGTATAAAATACTCTTGTTTAGTTTATTATACTAAAATTTATGTTAGGCATCACATGGTTCATCATTAAATATTTAAATGTCAAAAATTACTTCTGGTTAAATTGTTCGTAATGAAGAGAAACCCACTTGAATAAAATGTTTATTCTCAAGATGGCTGATATGGGTATTAAAACCTTCATTGAAATAAAACACATAACTACGTGTTTTGTTGTATGTTTTGTTTATTCAAATGTTAATTATTTTTTCGCTGATATCAAAAATATATGGCATCCAGCAGTATAAAGTTCTGTAGTTTGTTGTTGCTTGGAATTTATTACTGTTTGTTTATTGTTGACTGTGTTTTTCAACCTCAAAACCACGAGAACCGATATATAATTCAAAACATAAGCCCACAGAAAAATAATTTATACTGGACTGTACATTCCTTGGGGCTCAGCACGTGAAACAAAACAAAAGCTCAACGCATTAAGAAGCCAAATAAACACAGCCATAAAACTATGCTCAACCGATAAAATCAACAAAATAAAACAACACTGCATTATCATCAACAAATTTCCTCCAAAACTGTTGAAAAAATTATATGCATACACCTAGATCAGCAACAGAATCAACAACAAACAAACAATAATATATTTCAAGAAACAACAAACTACAAAACCTTACACTTTTGCATACCATACATTCCCAACATCAGCGAAAAAATAACCAATGTTTGGGAAAACTTGTAACAAAACCCAACATTCCAACAGACACCAAATTTATTCAAAAAACCAGGTACAAAAGTCCAAACTATGTAGAAACTACACTGGCAAACACAACACCAACATTATTTATAAAATACAATGCAACAACTGCCACGACTTTTGTACTGGAGAAACAAGCACAGAAATGAAAACCAGCTTAAAAGAACACAAAAAACACTTTCACACATTTTTGAACACTGCACATGAAATAAACACAACATAACCATAAAAAACTCCTAGATACTAAGTAGGGAAACAAATAAAAACAAACGCAAAATCAAAGAAGTCCTACTTATGTAACAACTCAAGTCAAAATTAAACCAATATGAAGGAACACCTTTACCCCTATACTGATTAATATCCTAACATCTGAATATAACGCACACTCGTACAATCCCATATCCGTTTATACTCTCGTCCCTAAGACAAGTATCCGGCAACGGTCAGTTGCAAACTCTCTTTGTTAACCTGAAAATGACCTAAAAAGGTCTAAACGTTGTTTCGTACTTTATTTTAATTAAAGTTGTAATACCCATACCAGCCGTCTGTAGTTAAATTGTGTTTTGGACACTTAAACGGGATTTAATATTCATTGCTATAAAATTGTTTTCTATGTTTTCGTTTCTCCCAAAAGTGATTACATCATATTTTACACAATATTCAAATGATTAGTTTAAATTTTGAAACTGTATTCAGAAAATGTACGTTCAATTTTGCAGGTAAAGCAAATGAAGAAATTGACGAATTGTTCCACTTGTCTTCAGAAGTGCTTACCATAAAAGAATCCAGTAATGCTAGCGCTGCTTACAATGTTTTTACGAAAATCTCTTTAACTGAAGACGTCCTTTTCGGTCCCTTTAAGGGTCAAGTTTACCGAGGAAATAACTTATCACCTATGACTACAATAGTAGAGGTGACTTATTCTTGTTCGTTGTTTAATTAGTTAAGATATTGCCTTTCGTACTATCTAATACTATTGTCAAGATATTCAGGTATATGTGGGAGTTGGAATTCTTTACAGTAGGTGTCTGTGATTTTTTGGCGATAAATTCGAACAGCAGGCAATCTACTCGATTTAAAATGATGTATTTAAAACAATTCAAAGGTATGTAAAAATTATTGACATCATAGAATATCACAGTTGTATCTAAAACTCTAAATAATTATCTTTTCTTGCCAAAAGTCCACACAAACTGATTCAATTTTTTAGAATCCATTGGAAAAGACAAATTATTTTCCTTGTGTAATTTTGATACCAGTAAATATTTAACTTTTTTTTTTTAAAAAAGCGACAGCTGCTTCGGGTATTTAAAACATTAAACAGGAGGTGATGCTGCATGTTGATAGTATATTAGCATATTAAGAGGATTGGTCATTATGAAGTGACAGTTTCAGTTGCTTATTAACACAATTAATAGTCTAGGATAAAGTCTTAGGGGAATGTTTTGCCTTTCGTGTTAAAATTAGTGGTACTATAAAACATCTAGGAGTAGGTGAATGTTGTCTTTAATTTGAATATTAAAGCTTTGTACCACATTTGAGGAAACGTTGGCCATTGAACATTATTGTAATTGAGTCATGAAGATATTTTCAAAAATTATTATTAATGAAATGTACTTTAATCATTATTAATTTTGGTAACTGACATGTTTTTACAAGCATTTTTATTTTTATATTTTACGTTCTAACATGAAGACCAGAGACAGCGACGGAGAAAAAGTCTACCTCGATTTAAAAGATGAAACTGGAAGCTGGCTTAGGCTAGTTA